>NW_021850337.1:1331660-1361888 GCF_003651465.1 Formica exsecta
GTATATGTATATATAATAATTATGATTTATAAATAATCTCAAACAACTCATTGATTAATATAACTTTTTCACAAAACATTGCGATTCTTGCACACAAAAATAAACTTTACATTTTTTTTGGAAATAAGAAAAACGTGATGAGAGAGGTGATTATTCATGCAAGGAACATGTTGCCATATCCTATATAAGAGCAATTAGGGAGAGAAATCTTAAAAATAAAGCATTCAATTTTGAGATATTTTGCTTCTTGAAATCACTTTCGAATACACAAAATTCAAGAGATATAATATATCGATTAATTCTCTGTATAACACGAATGTTTGAAACACCGATTAAGAAAATAATATCTGAGATATTTCTTATCAACGACATTCTAGTTTAAAAACAAACAATAATTATCACACTTTTTCTACACTGATTCGAGAACATTAATCAGCTTCTTTTGTATCAGAAGACGTAATCTTCCGGTTGCTGCTTCTCCGATATAACTGGAATATTGATTTATCTGAACATTGACCAACATCGCTCGGGATATGAATCCACCGATACCAATGTTACCAAAATCACACCTTTGTTGTCCCCTTATCAAAGTCCTACCTGCACCACAGGAACCTCCGCAACCAACCAGCCAGATGAGAGACTACATCCCTACCCCACCAGCTGTTTGGCAGCGTCTGCTCGCGCCGAAGCGGGGCGGCGAGCGTTAAAATAAACGCGCTTGCGCCCAGCAAAAGGGCGAAGTGAGGGTGGAAATGACGACCAATGAACGTCGGATGAGCGGCGGCTGCCCGGGCGGAGCATACGGCATAAACGAGACGTGGCACGAGCAGCTTCTGCCAAACGGCGTTCAACGGCCGAGGGAGAAACACGAGGAAGAGGTGTCATCCGAGGCGATCCTAAAGAGGAATCCTCGTAAGAAGTTCAGCGTTTCTTCCATCAGTGGTAGCGTCTTCGTGGCTAATTACTCTCGAAGGTGCCTCGGCCCGCACCGAAAGTTCGTGCGAACGTTTCCATCCGGACGCTATGGAAACACGAAGCGAGAAGCAAAAGATGCAATACGAATTTTGAAGAAATCCAGCAAGGGACAGGAGGAAGCACGTGGAAATGCTGCACGGCGCTCTACCGAGGGCCTTCCTGGCCCCAGGTCTTAGCTATATGAGCTATTATAGCGAAGACATTCATCATCCAGCCTACGTAGCACCGCCGACCACGTGGCACATTCCGATGGACGATCCGTCCTCGCCGATCTACTCGCGGATTCCACCAGCCGAGCATCACGCGTCTTTGCAGTCCTGGGAGTCTTCGAGATCCTCAACGCCGTGCCCCTTGGATCTATCTTTGAAACCGCCACCAACGCCGAACACTCCGAAGACGGAAGAGATGATCGAGGTGGGTGATGAAAAAGATCTCAGAATCCGCGAGGAAATCCAAGCTCGTCCTGAAAGAGATAGCGAGGAAGATCAACAGCTGGTTATCGACGACTTGGACACTTTACGCAGCTCTTCGGCGCAAAGTCATCAAAGTCAGTACGAACGTTTGATGCTTAATAAAGAATCGTCTCGCTTCCACGACTCGATAGTCGACAAGATCCACCATCTTCCCGAAGAGAGCACTCGACTATCGCCGTATCCCGGAAATGAACTCGCCTCGAAGTACCAGCTGCACAATCAGAAGCTCCTTCTAACGAGTCCGACACACATGCAATCAATGCAGAGTTATCATCAGCAATTTCTTTTAACGCCGCAGCAACATCTTCAGAGCGTGCACGCACCTATGACGCCACCCAGCACACCATCGCCGCCTCAGTGTCCCAGGAGGAGAGTCCGAGAAGAAGATCTCATTTCACCGTCTTCCGGATCCGCCTCCATGTCAACCCCGAAACAGACCAACAACGAAAAGACCGCCGCCCAAAGGCCTAAGAAGAAACACGCCAGACGGCTCAAATTCGACGAGGATACGAGCAGTCCGGTATCAGGCACTGTGATCCTAGGCCCGGACGAAGCAGTAGTGACCGGCGACATCGATCCCGCCTTCAATATCGTCGAGGTCACGGAGGAAGCGCGTGCTGAATTGGCCAAGATCGAGAATCGGCTCGGACCATACCAGTGCAAGCTTTGCCGACAGCTTCACGAGGACGCCTTCCAGCTAGCGCAGCATCGTTGTTCCCGAATCGCCCACGTGGAGTATCGTTGCCCCGAGTGCGACAAGCGGTTCTCTTGCCCGGCTAATTTAGCGTCTCATCGACGTTGGCACAAGCCCAGATTGCCTAACACTGACAATTCCGCGTCGTCCGCGACGTCGTCGCCCTCTTCGTCATCATCTTCGTCATCGGGGACCAGCACGGAGATTCCTTGCACCAGATGCGAGGCTAAATTCACCAGGCAAGCCGCCCTGCGGAAACACCTGGCCACTCAGCATCCAGAAACCAACAACAACGTCAGTAACAGCAATAATAATAATACTGTTATCGATGGCCAGGAAACTATCGGCAAATCAGACATCGCTCAGACAGCAGCGACCAGCCAGGTGACCAACGAGATGACCTGACATCAATTTCCGGCGAGACCCCTGCCGAGACGACCCGGACTATACTGGAGATTCGGTCTTGATTTGTAAGAGACACGGCTTTCGTAACTGTGAGTACACAATCAAAACGCTCCGCATGCTCGTTCTAATAATAAAAAAAAATAATGAAGAGAAAAAAGGGAAATATAAAAAAAAAATAAATGTGAAAAGGAGAAAGAGTATTATTGTTATTGTTATTAAAAAGGGATACTTAATTTCTATAATTGTACTGTTAATTTTATTTTGTTATATCTGTAATTATTTAATTCCTAGTCATATACATAGCACACAAAATTTCTAATCTTTTTATATTTCTAATCTGTTTACACAAATTTTTTTCTAGTTTAATTTCTAAAAATTGTTTTATTTAAATAATGTATAATTATATTTTATTTTTAGTTAACACAATTTGTGATTTTTTTGTATTTCTAATTTATATGTAGAAAACTTTCTTTAGGCAAATGTTCAAAGATAGTTTTTATTTTATTTTAATAGATTTCTAATCAAACAAATTTAGTTTTTAGTAATTTAATTCCCCTAGTTAATTTCAAAGTTTTTTATATTTCTAGTCTTATTGCACACAAAACCTTCTCTAGTCAAATTTCCAAAAAATGGTTTTATTTTATTTTATTAAACTTCTAATTCTGTTTCTAATTATTCAATTTAACAATTTTCAATTATTTAATTTTAGTTATTCCTATCAATTGCTAATTTGTATATTTTTAAATCTTTTTGCATAACAATTTCTTTAATTAAATTTTCAAAGATTATTTTATCAAATTTTTTATTATCAAATTTTTATTCATTTAATTTATATCCAGTCAATTTCTAATGTTTATATATGTCTAGTCTTTGCATAAAATTTTCTCTAGTCAAACTTCCAAAAATTATTTTGTTTTATTTTATGAAATTTTTAATCAATTTGTAAACTGTTCATTATATATATATAAAAGAAAAGAAACTTCAGAAATAGAACTTTGATTGATAACATGTTAAAGATCAGGAGGAGGAAGAGATAAACTGATTAAAGAAATCAAGTATCCCTTCGTATAAGTTCTAACCGTCTAGTTTAGTCATTTGTAGTCGTATTAGTGATGCGCTAATAACGCATACTATTTGATTGAAGAAATTAAAACCCAAATTCCGAAATTACCATACGTGTAATTGTATGCGTTAATCTTGTTCTTAAAAATATGATCATTATTATATTTCACTCACGGAATTTACCGGGATAAACAGGGTTCCACATTACCGTTGTACGTATATCAAATATAAATTTGTATATATGAATTATATATTATAGTTGACATGCGAAAAGAATTGAGAGATAAGTATCGCCGATAAAGTATATATAGATTCCATTCCCGTGTATTGTTGAGATCGTAGTATACGACCTAAGATAACATATTAGTAATTAAAAAAAAAATTAATTGGAGGCGGTCAAAATTTGAAAAAAATTTCAAAAAAAAAAATACGGAAGAGTCATATTTCTCTCATAATATACTAACGCAAATGTTTAATACATTTCTTGTGATTGGATAATTATTACAGTTATATGTGACTTCTGATTATTTCATGATTTATGTTTTATGTAATTATTATTTTGTTATATTATTATTAGATATAATAATTTTATTAAGATATAATAAAAATGTATTGGAATTCACTTTCAAAATTAATAGTAATATATAATTTACATTATGTTAATGTACGAGACATTATATAACTTGCCAATTATAAATATTTAGAAAAAAATAATGAAGTCACGTCAGTTGTTAGATATGTATTAAACATGAACGTGTCGCATTACTTTGCCATTGGATACAGAAGCTATAAGATTCGAGATTATCGAGTGCACACTATTGCCAAAACATAGAAATTACGGAGATCAAAGATCTTTGATCATCTCTAGTCATGTCTAGTCAAATAATTAACTTTTAGTCATAGAATTGTGCTATGTAATTAAAAGAAAATTTTAACGGGATATAAATTCTCTGTAAATTTATGTAAAATTTTGCCGATGTAATTGCGCGAATAAATAACAGTTGATACTTCGCGTGATATAAATCTGTATATAGCATGCGCGATGTATATATAATGAAGCGCAATTAGGCTAAGTGATAGAGACTATCTGACATGACGATCTCAATTTGTCTAGCGTTAAGTCTGCGAGCAGACTTACCACCGATTAAACAAATTTGTTACATCTCTTAAGGCAGATCTAGATCAAGAGAACGAGTACGAACGATTACAAATGAATATCAGCGAATGAGCGTGTGAGAAAAGGAATTATTTTAATTTTTTTTTATAAAATATTTTTTTATAATGTATATTTTTATAATGTTTTATACAATAATTTTTTATTCAGCATAACATAATTTTTATAAGATTATATTAATTAAATAACGCTTCTTCACTGATATTCGTAATCATTTGTCGGCAAATCAGACATCGCTCAGACAGCAGCGACCAGCCAGGTGACCAACGAGATGACCTGACATCAATTTCCGGCGAGACCCCTGCCGAGACGACCCGGACTATACTGGAGATTCGGTCTTGATTTGTAAGAGACACGGCTTTCGTAACTGTGAGTACACAATCAAAACGCTCCGCATGCTCGTTCTAATAATAAAAAAAAATAATGAAGAGAAAAAAGGGAAATATAAAAAAAAAATAAATGTGAAAAGGAGAAAGAGTATTATTGTTATTGTTATTAAAAAGGGATACTTAATTTCTATAATTGTGCTGTTAATTTTATTTTGTTATATCTGTAATTATTTAATTCCTAGTCATATACATAGCACACAAAATTTCTAATCTTTTTATATTTCTAATCTGTTTACACAAATTTTTTTCTAGTTTAATTTCTAAAAATTGTTTTATTTAAATAATGTATAATTATATTTTATTTTTAGTTAACACAATTTGTGATTTTTTTGTATTTCTAATTTATATGTAGAAAACTTTCTTTAGGCAAATGTTCAAAGATAGTTTTTATTTTATTTTAATAGATTTCTAATCAAACAAATTTAGTTTTTAGTAATTTAATTCCCCTAGTTAATTTCAAAGTTTTTTATATTTCTAGTCTTATTGCACACAAAACCTTCTCTAGTCAAATTTCCAAAAAATGGTTTTATTTTATTTTATTAAACTTCTAATTCTGTTTCTAATTATTCAATTTAACAATTTTCAATTATTTAATTTTAGTTATTCCTATCAATTGCTAATTTGTATATTTTTAAATCTTTTTGCATAACAATTTCTTTAATTAAATTTTCAAAGATTATTTTATCAAATTTTTTATTATCAAATTTTTATTCATTTAATTTATATCCAGTCAATTTCTAATGTTTATATATGTCTAGTCTTTGCATAAAATTTTCTCTAGTCAAACTTCCAAAAATTATTTTGTTTTATTTTATGAAATTTTTAATCAATTTGTAAACTGTTCATTATATATATATAAAAGAAAAGAAACTTCAGAAATAGAACTTTGATTGATAACATGTTAAAGATCAGGAGGAGGAAGAGATAAACTGATTAAAGAAATCAAGTATCCCTTCGTATAAGTTCTAACCGTCTAGTTTAGTCATTTGTAGTCGTATTAGTGATGCGCTAATAACGCATACTATTTGATTGAAGAAATTAAAACCCAAATTCCGAAATTACCATACGTGTAATTGTATGCGTTAATCTTGTTCTTAAAAATATGATCATTATTATATTTCACTCACGGAATTTACCGGGATAAACAGGGTTCCACATTACCGTTGTACGTATATCAAATATAAATTTGTATATATGAATTATATATTATAGTTGACATGCGAAAAGAATTGAGAGATAAGTATCGCCGATAAAGTATATATAGATTCCATTCCCGTGTATTGTTGAGATCGTAGTATACGACCTAAGATAACATATTAGTAATTAAAAAAAAAATTAATTGGAGGCGGTCAAAATTTGAAAAAAATTTCAAAAAAAAAAATACGGAAGAGTCATATTTCTCTCATAATATACTAACGCAAATGTTTAATACATTTCTTGTGATTGGATAATTATTACAGTTATATGTGACTTCTGATTATTTCATGATTTATGTTTTATGTAATTATTATTTTGTTATATTATTATTAGATATAATAATTTTATTAAGATATAATAAAAATGTATTGGAATTCACTTTCAAAATTAATAGTAATATATAATTTACATTATGTTAATGTACGAGACATTATATAACTTGCCAATTATAAATATTTAGAAAAACATAATGAAGTCACGTCAGTTGTTAGATATGTATTAAACATGAACGTGTCGCATTACTTTGCCATTGGATACAGAAGCTATAAGATTCGAGATTATCGAGTGCACACTATTGCCAAAACATAGAAATTACGGAGATCAAAGATCTTTGATCATCTCTAGTCATGTCTAGTCAAATAATTAACTTTTAGTCATAGAATTGTGCTATGTAATTAAAAGAAAATTTTAACGGGATATAAATTCTCTGTAAATTTATGTAAAATTTTGCCGATGTAATTGCGCGAATAAATAACAGTTGATACTTCGCGTGATATAAATCTGTATATAGCATGCGCGATGTATATATAATGAAGCGCAATTAGGCTAAGTGATAGAGACTATCTGACATGACGATCTCAATTTGTCTAGCGTTAAGTCTGCGAGCAGACTTACCACCGATTAAACAAATTTGTTACATCTCTTAAGGCAGATCTAGATCAAGAGAACGAGTACGAACGATTACAAATGAATATCAGCGAATGAGCGTGTGAGAAAAGGAATTATTTTAATTTTTTTTTATAAAATATTTTTTTATAATGTATATTTTTATAATGTTTTATACAATAATTTTTTATTCAGCATAACATAATTTTTATAAGATTATATTAATTAAATAACGCTTCTTCACTGATATTCGTAATCATTTGTATTCGTTCGCTTGGCCTGGATCCGGCTTTAAAAAAGTTTATTTCGCTGAAATATTTAATTATATTATCATTATTAATTGTATTGTATGTAATAAAATATAATTATTTATAATTTATTATTATATTTATATAACATATTATCTCTATTATAATATATTATGTAAATTTATATTTTTTATAGAAATTAACTTTTATTAATTAATGATCAAAAATATATCAATGCCATTTTACATATCCAGTTTAATTCACCTAAAAACATAAAATCGTAATTTCAATAAAATTCATGCATAATTGCACAATAATTGTACACACATATAATAACAAAAAAATTAAATAATATTTGTCGATCAAACTATATAATGTATGATTTTTTCTTTTTCGAATTTCATTACATAATACGTTAGCGATGAGCGGCGTGCTTTGAGATGATAGTATTTGGATTTATGGAGTCATTCATTATAATCGATCATTAATCTTAGATTTAACACACCCCCCGATCGTAGAGATCGTATTCTCATACAGCTAAAATCAAAGATAGTATTAAGATGTTTGAAACCTTTATGATATAAAAACTAAGATAAGATACATAATAGTTATATTATATAAAAACTGAAATTAATGTGAACACATGAATGCATTTGAACAATCGATAAGCCGTATATATATATACATGTATATCTGTTTCTCAGAAGTATCAGACCCATTCTTCAACCATAGGAACCGATCTAATTGTATTTAGTTGTAGGAGATAATAGTGTTAGAAACGAACTTGGAAGTCATCGTTATATCCTAAAGATACGACCACATCTAGTCAATGTAGTCAATCATACGTTACTTTTAATCATTATAATAGAGATTCTTATTAATTTTATAATAATAATATAATTTAATCGCGCACTCGCGCATATATAAAATTTTTTGTTTAAATTATCTTTTGAGTTTTGCATTATCATTTGTTCTATTAATTTAGAACGAAAGAGTGCTTTCTAGTCATGATCTTTAAGACGACAGATACGAAGAAGGAGTATTCAATTAGTATGCACATAATCTAGTCAGAATCTAATGCGAAACATAATCTAGTTCGTTGTAGTGAATGTACACTTGAGAAAACTTAAACAGTTGTATAGACGTTATTTCCTGAGAAACTCATCTGTATATGTGTGTTTAGGTATAATATTACAGCCACTTATCTAGTTTAACAATTTTCAATCATTGTACATCGATAAACAATTATGCGGATTAACGAAGAGCGATTAATTTTATTTCGGGCAAATGCAATTTTAATTTTAAAATTAAGTTAAAATGTACGATCAACCCCAGATTTTTATCATTTCGTATGTCAGTTACAATAAATTTATTCACAATATACACACATATGCATACATCTAGTTGTAGAATTATGCAAAAATACAATGTTGCATCTCGACCTATATCTAATTCGTAGTCTCGTAAGAATGTAATATTAAATATATGTCGTATACGCTCTATATGTATAATTATCCAGAAATAATATTATATATGTATTATTCAGGATAAGCGAGAAAGATTGACACATACATCCTTAAGGCATTGATTCGAGTGTTTCTCGTAATTGTATATAAAACAAACACATATACGCAAATATGTATGTATAAAAATGTATGATATCGCCCTTGCGACAAATCTCGATTTACATGTATTACTTTGCGATAGATTAATTTGCGGATGCGTTACGCTGATCATATCTGTACATAACGTTTTGACTTCTAAAATACATGTCTCTCAAAAAAATATAAACCTACGTTTTATTCATTCCGACAACCAATATCTATGTTGCTTTTAGATTAATACATATAAAAAAAAATCAAAATTTCATAAATATTATATGACACTTATTAAAAAGATGCTTTTATATTAATGATATTAATCTAGCAATATACTATAAAGTAATAAATTAAATAATATTTATATTTTATTTTGCATGTATCTTTTAAAATTAAAAAAAAAAAAAAATATTTATTAAAATCTCTTCAGAAAATTTCCAAAACAAATTAATTTTAAGCTATGCTTTTTATAATAATAATTTTGCTTTATTTGCCGACACGTTATTCCGAATTATAATTTGTAAACCGATAATATAGTATAATATCGCAAAAAACATAGTCTTATTTACTTCTTCAACGGGGATTTCTCGCGGCATCGAAATCACGTTACCGTCACGATCGTCGCGGTTACATAACGATCCAGGGAGAACGACAAAGATAGAAGAAAAAAAAGCTATAAAGATCTTCAGTTATAAGAGAGGCACAGTATTGTCCAGGGATGAGATGCCCTTCCATATTACTTCACTATGTGTCGCCATAATGCCCCTAGAATCCATACAGGAGGGGATTGGCGGTCCTGTAATCTTCGCGGAACCTTTGTGTGCCGGTCGAATAAAGAGACGTGTCGCGACCCCCCTATGGAAAAAAAAGAGAGAGAAAGAGAAGAAAAGCTTTAAACCTAAGAGGCTGATTTCTCCTCGAGATCCTCCGCAACTATTCGTTAATAAGTTCCACATCCATTTCATAAATGTATAAATTCTCTCGTCTTACAAACCAAACGCGGCTAGTTAACTCATCAAGGGAGAGGTAAAGAATTAGATAAATATCTTGACGACACATAGGAGAGTGGAGATGATTGATCGACGTATAATTAAAATAATATATCTTAATAAAGTTAAGTCTTATTTAAAAAAAAAAATTAGTTATTTTTCTATATATTTATAATATATCATCCATCATGTGTTCATACTCAAACATAACGAGAGACGAGAACAATAACTTGAGATCTGGCAGAATTAATTAATACATATGTAATATTATATTTCGTTTAGCCGATTAACTATTTGACCGGCTACTCACTAGTAAATTTACTTTACTTGTTAGTTAGAGTGTTCTCTTGTATCTGACTCTTCGATTACAGATTTAGCAATTTATCATCGTGTCGAACGGCTTGCGTATGCCATTGCAATAACGTTGTTAATCCAATTCCTGTGAGCGATCGAGATATTCGTGTTAGGGACCAACTTTTCGTAAGCCAATTCCACAACGAAGATCGGAAAGTCTGACGATAAATCTCTAAGCTTCCTCTCTCTCTTTTTTACTCTCTACTCCATTCCTCGTCGCCAGGTCGCCGGGAATTCGATTGGCGATTTACCGACGACAGGGATATATTCTGGTCCGAGAGATCGTGCCGACGTCCTGGGAGGACGACGAGTCGAGGTGCCCACAAAGGCATCGCGGAATCTACTTAGCTCCCGAGATCTTTTCTCACCTTTTTCCTCTTCCTTCTCCAGGCCGCCGACGAGTTGACGGCGAGACCGACCGACATACCGGATATACCGGATGTACCGTCGAGTTGGCCGGCGGGTCGCGCTTGCAAGAAGCAATTTCGCAATTTTCCTCCTTGACTTTGTCATCTTCGCTTTGCTATTCGCCTCGGCGAAATAGAATTTTCCCAGGTCGAGATGGAGTATGGTAGTCTCGAGTGCAGCCTCTATATCGACGTGTCTCTTCCAAGAATTTTCAGAATTGCTCCTCCCGTGGGAAGTTTCCCTTCGGCGTCTTAAGTGTGTGTCTGTATGAGTGTACGTGCGTGTTATGTGGGCGCTTACGCACGTTGCGTGGTTCGAGAGAACGCTTTTCTCTTCTCGTAAGAAGAAATCAGACTTGAAAATATTATAGTGGAATTTGAAATAATTTTCGCCTCTCTCTGCCTCTCTCACTCTAAGATTTCGAAAAATTCTCTACTATATTTAAATGATAATAATGCAATTATGCAACGAGATTACATCAAGGTGTCTCTACTGAAATCTTGTAAAAAAATTCCCTGACAATCCCTCCATATTTTTCTAGAAAGTAGACACCTTGTTATATACAGTATTAATAAAAATATTAAACTTTCGAATTTTTTATTTTTTTATAGTTGATATTGAGTTTTGCAGTATATGTATAGGATGGTTTCTAACCGATCAGCGGCGACAACATGCGCTCCGATGTGATGTAACCCGAGGGTATTACTTCTTGCGCGGCACGAGTGAGTTCGCAAAATAAATGTCAGTTACTTCAATGTAAAAGTTCGAAGTAGACATGATTGTTGGAATATCTTCAATATCTGCATTTTTCTTTACAGCCTACAGATAATCAAAATTATAATAATAAAAATTCAACACATCTCTCTAAAAAGTAGTCTCTCTACTATGAGTTTTAAAACTCATAGTAAGCTTTGAACTTCATAAATATATGTACAATGCTATGAATTAAAAAATTACAAATAATTAATTTTCGCGGAGGGAAAGTTAACATCGATTTGTTGTGCCAAAAATAATACCATCAATGATCATCCCGATAAAATTAGGATGTTCTGTATAGCATAAAAAGAAATGGAGAGATGGAGAGGAGTGAATTATATTAGATACAGTAATCGGCGTGAATCATATAATTGTTTGATGCTTGCGACTATATCGTCGGCCCTAGACCGGCTTTGACACATTCTTGCAAGCCCCCGAGAAGACGACCCTTATATTTGTTCGGGAGGAAAGGATCACCACGAAACGCCCTTAACTACGGCATGCCGTCGACGCTGGTGTGTACGCTTGCCACCCCGGTAATCTCCGTGACATCAAACATTTTGTACGCTCAACCCAATGGAGGGATGCCAGTTCACGGGCTGACACAATGATAAAGTATGCCGATACCAAGAGTTAGTCTTCAAAGAAGAATACTATACATTCTTTTGCGAAATAAATCTCGAAGAGTGCACATAATTTATATTTGTTTAAGCTTCTTTACTCTTGTATTTTAATATAATAAAAACATTTATAGTAAATAAAATATTAATCAAATTATGTAATTAACTAATACAATTAAATAATAAATTTTTAAATTTTTAGTTACTGATAATGATAAGATGGTGTGTAATGATATAATAGAATTAATTTTATGGAAAAGTATATAATGGAATTAATTTGGTGAAAAATATTGTCTATTGCATTGTTCGTTAGTTGATTAAATTGACATACTTATTAAAAAGTATTGGGAAGAAAACTGTTTGCAAGATATTGGACGTTCGTTCTGGGTCCCCAGTCCGAACGGAAATTGATCGCATTCGAGACGGAAATTTCTCTTTCGAGATATCCGGACATCGCGGTGAAAAGAGGCTGGCGAGAGAGGCGCGCCTTCTCTCACACACAAAAGCTTTCACAGTTATTATCCTTGAGATATTTGTTGTCGTTTAAGAGATCAGAATCAGGATCGAAACAAGCTGATGTGGCACCCCAGGCAATATAAATAAAAATATGCATTGAAATAATACTTAATTACTGTCTTTCTTTCGTAGTTACTTGTGCTAAAGAGAAAACTTTTTTTTTTTTAATTAATGCAATATATATGATATAAAAATTATGTAGTGTGATAAAGTCAAATTTAATTAATTTGAGCGAAAAAAATTATCGAAAAAGAAAGATTCAAAGCATTGAGAAAATAATGCGCCAATAGACATCCCATTCTGTTAACGCATGCTATAATGCCGTAAGATTATAGATAAAAATAATACCGCTTTTAAATCGAATGATGCCACCTTAACCCAGCCCTGTTCACGGTAATATTGTGGCGATGTGCGCCAGAGCGGCGACTGTTTGCCGAGTGGTAAAAGCATCGTTTTCTGTTTGTCCATCTTCCAGGCACGACCTGCCCGATGCTTTCGTATAATGTCGTGTTCTCACACGACCGATTTTATATATCGACATAAATATTGAATGTACATAATAGCAACACGCGATGCCAAATATAAATTACATATTACTTCTATTATTATAATTAATATTAAAAAGATCCTAATTATTATTATTATATTTAACTTAAAAAATATCATGAAAAAGATTATCAAAGTTATTAGAGGAAAAAAATATAATTAATAATTATATTATATATAATCACAGTTGCGATATAATTAAAATTAATGGAATCACGAGCAATTTTGACACATTATTTCATCTGACTGGTGTTAAAATACACGATCGTTTGCTGAAGCGAAAATTGCTTCATGCCGACCCTAAAGACGTCACGAGGCTCACCCTCTTGGCTATCCCGGTATAGACTGATCAAAAAATTTCTTCTAACAATCTTCCTACCAAGTGACAAATATACACAATACAAGTGTGTAGATGTGATACTAATTTGATATTTCTTATGCACAGCATGGAATAAGGTTTTTCAAGAGATAAGATAAGATGATTGAAGTTTCGAGGTACGCTCGGTAATTTCAATATCATTAGAAACATTTGCACTTTTTTGCTACACAATTCATAACCGACTATGTAAAATTATACATGAAATTAATATATAAATATGAAATTTTTAATTCATAGTGTTATATAGATACAATAATCATTATTTTATTTTGTGTTGTGTAACAAAATAATTTGTTGTGAAAATAATTTATGAGGACCATTGCAAAAAAAAACGCTGTATCGTTTCATTACGCATATATACAAATTTTCCTTTTGCAAAAAAATCTTCCTCGCAACTTCTCGGCGAGGAATGTTCTCCTCTTTAGTCTTTTATGTCGTCGCCGTAACGGAGAGTTAGCGTACGAAAGAAATATAATTACTTTCCCGACAGAATTAGAAAAGAGAGAGAAAGAGAGAACAAGTGAGAGAGAGAGAGACGCTTCTCTCAATCCGCGAGCCTTTCCATTCACGATGACGGAGGATCAGCCGCGGGAAAGCATCTTATATCGGGTGCTCGTGCTACCTAATTCCCCAGGAGTTCTTTGATACGCCGTCACGAAGGCTCGCACAAAGGAGGAAATAAGTATCACCCGATGATAATCTCAGATCCGCGCGATATGGGACACACATCTTTGCGAAAAGCTCGGCGCTCCGCGATAATTCGACGCAGAGTATCGCGGTCTCTCCGACTCCACGACGTATAGTCATAGACGGTTAAATTCCGCGTCGAAATCCCGACGGTAAGAATCTGAAAATCGCACGAGAACCATCGTTCGTAGTAACCCAAAGGATAAAAGCGAACAATGAAGATACATCCTTCCATTTATGATATTCTACTGGATTTCGAGATCGATTTATTTACGAGTAAAAATAGATAAATATATGTAAGAAATAGAACAATCATATTATTAAAATTTTTCAGACGAAGAGAGAGAAAGAGGATAATAACTATTTATTTAAAATATAAATTTCCTTAAAATATTATGTTTGCATCGCGTATAGCACAATACACGTCCACGAGTTTATAGCCATTCCCCATTTCCCGCATTTCTTTTATTGAGCTTGCTTATCCAGGTTGAAATCGCGAAGTCAACGCCATTTCCGAGATATCAAACGCAGAAGGCATCCTCTCGTGATAAAGTCCAGGGCGCATCTTTTTGATCGCGTTTGTCGTTCGCGCTATCGTTTGTCCGGTGTCTCGTTTCCCCATGTGTCTCTCGTTTTCCGGCCGATCCGTTCATGGGAGAAGAGAGAAGAGACCTTTCTGACAGTCGCGGATGCGCGAAACGACTCGTCCATTCGTTTATGCATTTCCGCTCGGCTGGTCTCGCACGGGCTCGACGGTTTCTCTAGTCCCCTTCAAAGGAAACCGCAACGCGAAAACGGTCAGTATCGTCTAATGATGTGGTCTGAACTCCTCTCGATGAGTGTCAAGACGAACCGCGGCAAATCGATTGTATTGTGTGTTTGTGAGTCCATCATCACAATGTCGATCGACGCGATCGAAGCAATAATGATTTATCATCTAACGATGCAATCGAGTTGCTTGATTGTCGCACTTGTAAATAACGATTTTTTTATTGCTAAATCGTATATGAACGAATATGAGATTGTTCTAATTAATTAATATTTTTTCTTATATTTTGAAATCAACAATTATATATATTTTATTAAGAGATTAATACAATAAATAATATTTTATCGAAACTGTCTACGTATTCTAAGTGTGAATCATGTTTATAAATGATTAATTTTTGAATAATTAATAAATATTCCTATTATCAATTATTAATTACAAAAGATAACCAATTAGAAGGCATGCATAAAAAGCGTCATAGTTTATTAAATATATGTAGAAATGTATAATAAAAATGTGTGAATGCACCTAAAGCAATATCGTAATATTTTTTTTTTTCATTTGCCATTTTATGCACTTATACAAGTGTCTGAATTAACAAAAGAGACGTTGAGCAACGATCAAAGAGATTTTTGCATGTATTTACCAAAGTTATGGCGAGAGCAAAGCAATATTTGTACATTAGAATTAATTGGCAAAATTTTCCAACAAGCACTAAATATTGTGTTACAAAGAACGACGTAAATTATTTCTAAACTTGAAATAGAATTGCATCGATAAATTTATGAAAATCGTCGATCATACATAGCTAACATCTCAATTCATTTTGATTTTCAATCTCGGAATCCGATAGCGATAACAACGTCGGCGTGGAAATACTGAGGATCCTCTCGTTCTCGCTGGATCGTCGAGGAGAGTTGAAGAGATCGCAATACGCGTCATAAAGACTTCTGCTCAACTTGCAAGTACGCGACAGAGTTTGCCGAGACTGCGAGAAAGCGAATTATCGCGAATTAATCGCGATACGTCCGAAAATTCACGAAAGAATTTTTCAATTTCAAAATTAAAACTTAAAAAGTTCTACAAATCCATAAATACGTACGTAATAACGCGCGTCTCTCGCTTTGCATCCCATCTTTCGCATCTTCTTCAATTTCATTCTTCTCTCGCAAAGTATCAGCTTCTCAGTGAGATCCCGCACGACGTCATTCACTCTTTGATCGAGAGTATCGTCGGTACCACTACTGCCCGAATTAAAATCGACGATTAAAGGCGATGACCCGTCGAGTTTTTCGACGCGACGTTTCTTTTTAAGCCCCGATTTGTCGGCAGAATTCTCGTGAGGATAAAGATCGATCAACGACGAACTGAACACGCCCGAATCTATCGAACCGATGTACCTCGACGATTTTGACGTCTCGAATGTAGAATCAGCTGTGTATCGTTTCTCGAATTCAACGCGTGATTCTTTCTTCTTCCTCGTACTCTCTCCGAGAAGACGCTCGCAAATCTTATCTTCCACGAAACTTTCTTCATCCTCGGATAGTTCAAACGTGTCGGTCGTCGCGTTTCTCGTTGGAAATTTATTCGGGGAAATATATTCCGCGACACATTCTGAATTGGAATATGAGCGATCGAAACTCGCATCCAAGTTCGAACGCGTAAAGTTGTTGATATTTAAATTTGAATGCGAATCATAATAATTATAGTTCGAAAATGAATTCGAATCGTGAGCATTTACACCATGATTTTCAAAGTTAAGAGTGGGCTCGTCATCGTTCTCTGCAAATGAAACCATGCTTGGGAATTGCATGCAAGAGAAGTATTCGGAAAGAGTGGAATTTTTGTTCGATCGTTCGCTCATAGCGTCTGCTGATATCGAATTGCGAATTTGTATCCCGGTTAAATCGAGATTCGGCGATTCGGATACGATCAACGATGTAGACTTAGAATCCTCGATCGTTCTGACGGACCCTACATCTTCCATTGATGTTATTTCATAGAACAGACGATCGAAATTACTGCTTTTTTGAGAAATAGTAAGAAAATCTTCCGTATCGTTTTCGCCCTTTTCGGACGAATGATCGTCGATATCTCTATCTATTCTTTTCTTTATGTCCTCCAGAATAGCCATTTCACCCACCTTCTCCCCGATGATTTTCTTGCGATATCTGGATTCTTCTGAACCAGCAAAATCTTCGATTAAATCTTTCACGTGCTTATCATAGCTTGGAACTATAAAGTTATTTCTTACGTGGACTTTATCGAAGGTTTCAGCCTCGATCGAAAATTCTTGCAGCTTATCATCGTTCTTTGTTAAATCCAGATCGAAAGAAATCTTTTTGACGAAGCGGCATTTCCCTTTCTTCTTGTTCCCAGAATTTCTAATTAAAGGATGAACTGTCCTATCTATTGAAAACATTCGAGTGGAATCACGTACGAAAATATCCTTTAGCTTTATAGCGGGAGTAAGAGTATCTTTCGAATATTCTCTACTTGACGGATCTAAAAGTTCATCATTAATATTGTCAACATGTAAAACTTTTAGCATATTTTTACGCCGATCACTTTCTGATTCTCTGATGACCCTTCTAACATTTTCTTTTAAATTATCTTTTCTTTTCGTCTTTTTATTTTCTCCTCTCGCAATCGTAGATTTATTTTCGACATCATTCGACTCTCGATTCGTATTTACCTTCGCATCATCGGATACCGACGAAAAGTATTCCTCGCCATTTTCCAGATTACTTCGCGAATTATCATCGTTATAACAGGTTTCCCTTAACGCCGCCGTTATTTCTTCTATCTGTCGATTTACGGCCGTGAATTTATTGATATAGTCGGTGCGCTTGCTCTCCAAAACTTGAGCGCATAGTCTTGATTTATCATAACAATTTCTTTGATTTGAGTTATGCGAATCATCGCGAAAATCCGCAATAATTCTTCCGCGGAGCTCATTATCGTGATGTTTGCGATGAGAGATTCCTTCATCCGCCAGCTTCAATCGTTTCTTCATTTTTTTTCGTCGCAAACTCTTTCTGCTCGAAGTTTGAATTTGTGCGTCTTTAGTTATACAGGATCTATATTCTTTTTTCACAAACGAGTCTTTAAAATCCTTAGATATAAAGGAACGATCGCCGGCAGCATAATCGCCTCGTAAAGAGTCCAATATGTCGCTGCTTTTCTCTTTAATATGTTTAAATGATTGATTATAATCATTCTTTTGAATCCGATTATATTTAGAGATGTTCGCCGATTCTGTACAATCGATTACCGCGATTTGGCGATTTTTCTGTGTTTTAAGCAATGCATCTATCGACGTCAATGTTGAGCTTGACGTTGGTGTTGATTTTTCAACCCAATATTCGCATATAAACATCGGCCTGAAATTATTGCAAACATATTCTTTTTTCTTTCTCCACACAAAATTTATATATATTCTCATGTGCATATATTTTAATTTTAACAGATATATCTTTATGCGAAAAGAAGAAATGTGTGTGCTAGCAAGAATTACAATATATATTTTAAATATAATAAAATATTATTCTAAAATATATTTTAAATATAAGTCTAAAATATATTTTAAATATAATATAATATATACAAAAAATGCATCATTGATATTAAATGTATCACCTGAGAACGATATCAAAACGCCTCTTAAAGTTTCTTGTCGCGTTATACAAGCTCGAGAGATCATTGCTATTGCTTAAACTTCGCGTAGTGGAATGCAAACCGATGGAATAGATCTTGGGCGTTTCCGGAACAAAGCTTCTTCCACGGTGTTGCACCATCATGGTGCGTTCCTCGTTACAACCGCATCGATTATCGCGCAAATATTTTATCAAGAATTCCGGACACCAATTTCGACGCGTTCGCATGCGCGGCGTGAAATCGCCGGGACGTCGAAAGCCGTTTTTCAGCTGATCGATCACAAGCGACGCCGACGTTCGAGTTGGTCTGAGCTTCTTACGCGGAGATCTACGCGGTCGATGCTGTGTGTCTTGAGAAAATCTGTTTTCGCGTCTACGAAATGTAATGTAAATGTAATTCTTGTGATTGATCGAGAGAAGCCGAGTTATATGACTGTATCTTTGGATCCAAGGATCCGTATAGTTTTAAAAAACTTGACTGCTGGATGTGCATTCTCTTAAGTTTTTAAACATTCGGTTTCTCTTAAATCTCTCTATAAGAGTTTAGATGTTTTAATTTAGATTTTTAAAAATATTGGGATCCTTAAATTTTCGGATAAGTCGTTAGTTTCTTAATTATTATTTATTATCTTCTCTCATCTTTAATCTCGAAATCAATTTTCAGGATCGATTAATAATTCGCAATTAAACATTGATAAACTTACATATGCACGACGCTGAAGAAGTTCGCAGCTGTACATTCATTTTCGAAATCTCCAAAATTCATGATACGTTTATTAAGCACAATTCTCAACTTGTACTTGTGCTAACAACATTTCCCTGAATATAATAATAGAACATAATATATCTTCTCTTATATTACAATATTATAGTCATTATTATATAAGTACGATTTTTATAACTCATATTTGTTACTAAAATAATGTTATAATGATATTCTAAGGGTCAGAAATAAAAAGCTAAAGTACATACTATACCAGAAAAGGATTGTAAAAATATTAAATTAATAAAAATATAATTATACATTGGATCGAAAAAAGAAATATGATAGAAATATAACAACCTTCTCGAGAATTTTTTACTCAATTTTGTCTGCTTTTTTCGAACCATGATACAATCTAATATATTTCAGATATTACTATAATTCGACAGCCAAAATAAATTTGAGAACTTTAATCGTTGCAAATATGGGAAATTCGGTTCGTAATCGGTTTGACACTAATAGGTTAATTTATGTGAGCACAAAATCATTGCCCGAAAATTAGAAAATACTGATATCTAGATATCAGATTGATTTACCTCTCTACGATTTTCGTGATACTGAGATTTAGTATGTGATGTAGGGTGAAGGCAGCAAAGAAAAACCGCGTGGTCTGTCAAGATTACATTACATCTAAATCGCCTTAAACGAGTCGCGAGTCGCTGACATTTCGGAAAATATCGATAATCGTTGCAATATGAGAAATAAAACTTAAAAAAAAAAAAATATAAATAAAGTCGAATATATAAATATTAAATTAAAATAGAATATAAATTTTAGGAAAAAAAGATGTTTTCCATATTGTTTTGGGTATAATAATTTTTCTCGTCATTTCTATAAAAAGAAATAAAAAAGAAAGAGTTAAATTCTGTTGAATAGCGTAATCGACGTCTGATTAGAGCGCGATCGAGGGAAACATCGAGGTATGCATGCAGATTGCTACGAAATTCTCCGTGCAATCATCGGCACTACGACTGTCGTAGTGTTAAGTCATGTACAACGGAATGCTTCATCACATAGCCGAGCTAGTTAGTCTACGCATTTAATAAAGGTCGTCGCTAATGGTCCGCCATCGGTCGTCTCTTCCATTATTGCACACAGCATTCCGTTTCCATCAAGCACAACTCGACAACTTTTACGTATGAGATCTAATGGGAGAGCAATAGTTTAAAAATCTATCGCTTACTTTACATTCGATTAATAATCGAATAATTATAAAATTGAAAAATGTACATAAGAAACTACATAAAAATAAAATATAATATATTATAAACTTCATAAGTAATTTATACTGAAATTACCGATTTAATTTATAGTTACATCAATTTATAATTATACCAAAAATACTCAAATATATATATAATATATATATTAAATCAACCCGCGTACAAGATTCAATCGAATGTCATTCGTCAATATGATCGCTACGGATATTTCAAGAGTTTCGCAATGTCAGGCTACATTTGCGTGGTTCATTGAACGACCGCTTTCGTGTCAGGTTCGTCGCTTCGCCCGCTCTTGCCCTCCGACTCTTGTTACCGCCACCCTCCTTCCTCACTTTTAACCGCGCTTCGCCTCCTCTTCCGAGCACTTGTTGCATGCCCGTCCACCCTCGTGAGATCGAGGGATCGTTATTTCCGAAATTCCGGATACTCATCAAAAGTTAAAGCTAAATGGTTGTAATATTTTTTTCTTATAATATTAAAAAAAAAATATATATATATATATTTTTTTTTTAAATTAAACATACAATAAAAATTTAAAAAATATAAGGACATTTTTACTATTTCTACTTTCTACTATTATATAGAGTACTTTGCAAAGTAAAAAAGTGTAGCTCTCTATTACTCTATTAATAAGTTTTAGTTGATGGAATCTCGCGGCTATTATCTCATCGAATCAGCAACCTCGAATGTCTCGTTTCGCGATACAAAACGGCACCTCGTTGATGATTATCTAACCGAGTCAAGACGCGTGCATGCAAAAATACGTGTATGCGAGAGAAGCGTGCACATAAACGCACCGCGGCTGATCGTACGAAGCGATGAAATTGCTAACATAAATACCGGTGTGTGTGTGCAGATCGCGTTCGATTAATGCAATCTGGGTTACAGTTAAAGGTTGCACATGCGACAATTGTTCAAGCTTGATTTCTTGTTCGCTTTTAAAGGTCACTTCAAATGATCCACATTTTCCGACAGAATTGACGAAAATATTCCAGCGTTAATTTCAAGAATAATATTACAAAAGCAAGAAGTTCATAAATGAAAAATTTAATTAATTTAAACATTATATATTATATTTAGATTATACGTCTATATGTATGTATTCATATTTTACGTACGTCTGAGAAGCAGTAGTATTTTTTATAAAACAAACGCAAAATCTCAGAAACATATATAAATTAAATCCTAAAAATATAACGACACACAAAAATTTACGAATAGAATTCCTTGGAGGATAGTTTTCCATTTATTGATCGTGTAAAGCGAGTTTCAAATCGAACGAAGTCTCGTTACGTCGTTCACGCAAGCCAGGAAATATTCTTCGTCTTCTTACTTTTCAGTTTCCCTTTAAGTCGAGGGATACGACGTTTTTTAAAATGAACTCATTTACATACGTCCAACTTTCGCACTTTCGTGCGTTTCATGCGTGCATTCTTCGACTTGTAGTTCGTGTATGAGACAGACATTTTTTTTTTTAATTCTTTGCACAGATCCCTTCGGCAAAAAAAAACTTAATTAAAAATATAATTCTTTTAACGCTTGTAAAAACAAAGCTAATTATAAGCTTAATCATGATTTATTGCTTGCTAATTTAAAATTTTAATAAAATTAATCTTTTGTCATTTTTAATTTTTTAAATTTCTGGATCATACATACACACATATTTTCTAAATACAATAATTTCCGATAAGTATCACCAGGATTAAAAAATTAATGCTCTATTTTTGCACAAGTAAAACGCGCAAAATCAATCCGAGCGACGTTATGCGTCCTGTGTCTACACTTCCCCCTAATTTCTTGGTAGAAAAGAGAAGAGGGTGAGAGAAGTGTGCTTTGTGGTCGACGATAATACGTTTCTCGGTAAGTAATCACTCTCGCAAACTGTCCGCGTGTATATGTGTGTGTATCTTTTCGATAATCCAAATGATGCGACGTTGTCGTTGAAAATTCGACTCCAAATTGACCAAAGAAAAGATGTTTACAGGATTGATCTAATAAATCGATACACAAAAAGAGTTGTATTATTATCCAACTCAGCTCTTTTAATATAGAGAAAGAAAGAAATTAAAGTTTTATTTCTATAATTAAATTGATAAAGCTATTAGGCTGTTAACAATTTAATTAGAGGAATAAAAAATAATTTAATTCGCAATTTTTTGGGATAAGCAATTTTTTGGAATAAGCGTGTCATAGTAGCCATAATGGAATAATTTTGATGAGAACTTCCTTTCAAAAAAAAAAAAAAAAAAAAAAAATGTCATCGCGATCGTTCGCCTAGTCACGAGTAGAATAATGCGGAGAATATACGAATAAAATACACGGCGAGAGATAGGATATCGATACAATTACGCCGAGCATGGGAGCGTACCGACACGGTTGGCTCCACGAGAGCGTTTTCTGACACTTGGGCCATACCGAGGGTGCTCGTCCCTCTTCTTTTTTTTTTATGCCACCCGATGCAACGGTCCATTAGTCCCTGTTTTGATGCCTCGGCTCGGCGTCGTCATCGAGAACTTTGAATAACGAGCCGACACCCTCGGAGTACCCGGTAATTTATTAAGGTCGCGTGGCGATGACGAGACGAAGCCTGCAATTTTGCGATTTAATACACTCACTTGGAGAGACTCGCGCGATTATCGAGAGTCTCTCGTTTGACGCATACATTATTATTAATGACTGCAGCAATTTACGTACAAAGAATATATTTCAGCACGCGTTTACACATTCGTGCCACGAAACTTTGTTGGAAGTTTCTTGCGCGGAAAAAACTATGTTTTTATGTAAATATATATTTTAAATATTTAGAAA
Source organism: Formica exsecta (assembly GCF_003651465.1). NCBI lineage: Eukaryota > Metazoa > Arthropoda > Insecta > Hymenoptera > Formicidae > Formica > Formica exsecta. Next base: position 1,355,235 of record NW_021850337.1, read on the forward strand.
AATCTTTAAACCCACGTGCTCCTTTTTCCATATGTATGCAGGATATCCTCTCTTGTTATTCGAATATAATAATAATATAAAATATCATTACGCTAAAATTAATTCTCATGTAACAAAATTGTGTCATTCGATAATATGTCTCCATAATAAGATGATTCTCTATAGTAACTCTCCGTAAAAATCGATGTTTTAGAGTTACATGCTCAAGTCGCATTTCGTATTATTTTTAAAGTCCAAAGTGTAACTTCGCTTATCGGAAATCTTTCCGTAAGAGACCGGAACAATAACCCGCTGAAATTCCGAGTAAGCCTCTCTCTCGTTCCTTTTTAGACATTAATGTCTTTTTATCGGACGAGAGCGATACGACGGTCGAGCTATGCAATTTGCATTGTCTCGGATATATATCGTTCGCTTTGATCGCACGCCGGTGAAATCAGTGGTGCCGGTAACCAATAACTAACCGGTGCAATTGCATCGCACGCGGGGAAAAGTCGCTTTTCTTCCCGTCCCGATTCGCCACGTGAAATTGTTCGGCCGCGACCACGGCAATTCAGATAAGGCGTCCAGTCGGGTATCAATTACAAGGAGTCGAATGGCGAGTAGCACAGCGACGGGGCGGGGTGTATAATGGCTGGCTTGGCTGGCCCGGATAACACTTAAGTCACACTCGAGTCGCAAGCAACGGACTCTCGCCCTTCCTCGATCACCCTACGTCGCTCTCTTTCTCCCCTGCTGGCACGTCTAATCACTAATTATTACGATGTAATTGTGCGGCATTACTGCTCGCGTTACCGCCGGTGTTACTGCGTAATCTGCATGCGAGGGCGGACTACATTATTCGCGCTTACACTTCGCAGTTGCGCTTTAGAGAGGCTGTAGAGTCTCGAATATTAATGTTTACTCCATTATTTTGTTTTCATATTTCTCGCTGCATCATACGGTTGGCGATCTTTGACGTAAGAAATTTTGAAATATATAAAATCAATCCACATTGAGAAAGGAAGGAACATAGATTTCGTCATGATAAATATCGATTATGAAATCTCATTAAATCGCTAATTAATTAAATTTTAGTACTGTGGCATAAATAAAAAGTATTTATAAAATCATAAATTCGAATTGAAAGAAGACCATAATTTTAATTTTTTTATTTTAATGGGAGATATTTTACATCCCAAGGAGATAAATAAATCTTTTGAAGGAATCGAGCAAATAATTCTGCTTAATTGTTTCTTTTATAACTCGATGTATTTATTTACTACAGTAACACGCTTACGGCTTCAGCACGGTACGTTCTTACATACTGAAACATAATAATAGCGCGGAGAAATATAAATGTCGCATTTCACGATCTGCATTGAAGTCCGACTCAGCGCAAGTTTCTCTAATAACTCAAACATCGATAAGAGCAAGGTTTTCCTATAACGAATGTACAACCAGATGCAAATGCGGCCGATTAGTATCGACCGTGGCGCGGGCGAGTGTTTCAATTAGCGATTTCTTGCAAAATCGCGCCGCATTACTGCCGTCTTTCGCGACCGTCAAAGTTCGCCTAATTTGCATGCGTAGGCGGTTTACATTATTCGCGCTTGCACTTTTGATTCGCACGCCGTCATTTATCGAACGGCACGATGAGAATAAAAAAGAAAAAAAAGATGCATTATGATTATTTGATGTATTTTTATATCCACGCACACGTACACAAATTGAACGCACAATTAGCGGCAAATTTCATATTCCAATATAAAGTTTAATTTTTTTTTTTAAATCCTAATTTATGACGTCAATCAAATACATTTTTTCAGGATATTTATAAGAAAATACATGCTTCCAAAAATAATGTGATTCTGGCAAGAATAAGCTCGCATCTAATAAAAATATCTTTTTATTACTTTGATTTTTATTCGATACGCATAAAATGTCTAATTCTTGTCAAATTCATCATTTTAGAAATATGTCTATATAATATTTTCGTATAAATATGCAGAAAAAAATTTTTTGGCTAATGCCGTAAATCAGGATTGCAGCAAAATTTTTTTTAGAATATAATATGAAGATAAAATAAAACAATATAAAGATGATGATAATGATAATCATAGTAATAATAAATAAATAAAAATTTAATAAAATATATATATTAATAAAGCTTGTAATTATTATGAAACGCACATTTCATAAATTGGGTATTCATAGTATATCTGTATGTAACACATTAATTTCCGCAACAAGTCTGCGGCTAGTTGCATGACAGGGGAACTTGGAGTGACTGATGTGCAAACCAATGAAGGTTCGTATGTCGCTCTGTATACATTGGTCGGTATCGGATATCACGAACTTCCATGGAATCAATCCTCCTTCGATTTTCGGATTACCTCTCCTCTCTCTTCCTATTTCGTTATTGCTTCGCGAGTGAGATAATACTGACGATTGAACATAATAGATTTCGAAATGTCATACGATATACGAACAAGAGGAAAACACTACAATCGCTGGGTACTATCAGATACAAGAGATTTCTACCGGGTGTCCAAATCATAATTTCAAGAGTAATTTAATTTCGTAATTTTATAAAATCTCAAGTTATTTTTTGTCATCGTTTTTAACATTTGTACTTATATAATAGGTTTTTATCATTTCTCATGTAAAAGAAAATGTAATTTCTCTGGTTCTCTATATGACAAAAATTCTTAAATAACAATCGTGTGTATTTTCAAAATCATAAGTAATGCAAGATTTAAAGGCTTAAGACTACGCGAGTATACGAAAAGTTATAACCATAAATAACAACAATTAGACACCCCCTTCTCGATCATCATCCAGCTCATCATCGGACGCTTTTCAATTGTGAAAAAATCCGTTCCCCCCCTTCATTGTTTCGTGCAGGCATTCACGAATCTTCTTTGGTCTGCATGGGTTCCCATAGTCGCGGGGAGCTCCTGTGGGAACCCGCTCCTCGCAGGTCGTCGGCAATTCCTGTGGGAAATATATCCGCGTCCCCATGCAACGAATTCTAGCCGGGGTTTCATAGCGTGCAAATTGGTTTACATGGCAGCTCACGCTCGCTCGGTCTCTCTCTCTTTGTCTTCATCCGCATCCCATAAAAATCCGATGACTCGAGTTTATCCGTTTCACGTTGCACGACGACACGTGCACCGAGCTGTATATCGCGCACGTTCGTAAATTTCGTGGAATTAATTCACCGACTCGGCGCCTCTCTGATTCACAAAACTTACTGTCGAATTATCGTACAGAGGGATGTGCATTGTGGATAAATAATGCACCCTAATTCGATGAGAATTTATCGTTCCATTTACACATAAATATATCGATGATATCAATAAATTATGATTGATAAAAATTGGTTCGGAAAAATTTAATTTTACATTGTTAAAATCCCCTTCAATACATCAAAAGTATAATTTTTGGATACTATTCCGGTATACTTTTAATAAGAAAATTATATTAAAGAAAGAAATTATTTTACGAATGTCTATAGGAAAATAATTATTTCTCTTGTTCTCTCTTTCTATACTATTTTTTAATTGTATTGCATTTTAAATTATAATAATTTCAGAAATATCGTAAACTTGTACTTTTCGAGTTTGCATTATTTTTCCTTCACTATGATCGAATGATTCATTCCACGATAATACTTTCTGCAAATATTTAATACTTTCTCTCCGACATCTATACTGCGTTTTCGAAAATTTGATTATGCCACGATTCGATAACGCGTCAATCAGGCGACACGTGGCCGCGGTCCATCAACAATATTACATTATCATACTCATTGGAGTATTATGTGCGATGATGTCTATCCCTCTAAAGAAGTAACCCTTTCTCCCTTGGGCCTGTTTCACGGTCCGTGAGAGTCACTACCATATAACGTAAGTTTTTATCTCGCCTACAGTCTTAACTAGCAATACCAATTATTTGCCATTATTCTCAATGTATAAATGAAACGTTCCCATCACTCCCTTCATTTCTCTGTACAAGTTTTTAAAAAACTTTTAACAAAGGGGATTAAAGTTACGCACAAATACTATATTATTACCGCTTCTAAAAAAATCTTACAAAAATAAAAAAATATAAAATTGGCATGATTTGTATTCGACGACGAAACTTTTAAGTTAACTTTAAAAAAAAAAAAAATGGATGAATTTTCCCCCTTTGTTTAGGATCGATTTTGCCGGGGCTTTCCTGACAAGATCGAAGAGCTGTGGTACCTCGTGGCTGTGTCATGATTACTTTTTCGCAGCTGCCGAAACCACGTCCGCCCATCATACGCCGGTGTAACTCCTCCTTTCCGAGTTCATTTAACAGTTCACGGGATTCTGCAGCGATCACACGCGTGGCCTCCTTCGGAGGCTCCCCGGAGACTGGGTATGCACGCGCGCGGCTCCCGTGTGTACGCACGCTTGTGTCCGCGGTTACCTCATCATGAGAATAACACGCACATACGTACACACGTACGCACGGCGATGTTGAGAAAGAGAGCGGTGCGCACACAACACAATGCGTTACGGCACCCAGAAAATTCGCGATCCTGACACGCGTGCGCGGCACGTGTCGCGCCGGATTAACAAGGGGGTACGTGCACTCCTCTCTTCGTCTTCTTGTCTTCTTCTCCGCGCGAGAGAAATTTGTTGCGGAAAGTGTCGGTACGTTGACGAGGGAGGATCAGCCTCGATTGCGAGCTCTGTCGTTACGCCCCCTCATCGCCCGCCGCGTAAATATTCGTTTAGGGGATTTCTGTTTGGACTGTGTTATTTTAGATCGTTGTCTCTCGGGAAAGAGAGAGAAGGAGAACATTTTTAAGAAAATTCATTCTTGTTTTTAAAAGTGATTTGTTGTCATTTGAAAAATACCCTGCTCTTTTTTGTGTGTCTTATTTTATCAATATTATATAATAAAAATAAAATATATCTATAATGTAATTTAATAAATCCAATGATTTGATTTGAAGACTGAAATCACCGACAATGATTTAGTCTAGAATTACTGAAAATATTTGGTGAAAATATATACATTACTGATGATATACAGAGATTAATGAACATTTATATCGATGAAATCTTTGTCGGTTATTATTTCAATATAATTTTTATGACAGATTCCTTCTAGAATATTTGATTTCTTAAAAGAAGAAAAGACATAAATTAATCAAATAAAATCTGAAAAAATAAGTTAATCCTCAAATAATCGGATAAACTAATTGTTTTAACAACTCAAGTAAATTAATTCTTAAATAAAATCATCAAATCGTCAAATAAAGGAACAATTTGCGAATTACCAAATTATGTACAGTAATATATCTAAACAGTTTCTCCTGATAGTCTACGAATCTGCTCGAGCAGGACCATGCGAACTCTATCCTCGAGGATACGCTATTAGATATTACGTCGAAATTTGATATCGCAATGTTCGGTCGCAAAATCAATAGAAGAAGGAGCGCGCAGAAAGAAACATCAAAGGAAGCAGTCCCTGACTGTGGGGTACGTCGATTCCGACACGTGTGTACCCTACGCACGTGCGTAAAGAGGAGCCGCGACGTGGCTTCGCGTCGGTGTGCGTCCATGTGCACCCGCAGCAAGACGACAGCAAGTCGGTGGTCGGGAACTGACTCATCCTGGACCCACCGATGTATTATAGCGTGCGAGGAAGGTATATTACCCGCGGAGATAAAGGGAGAACGGGGGGAGGGGGGGAGAGGGAACCGGACATACACAGAGGCGGCGGAAGAGCCTCACGAGAGAGTCGACCGTGGCTTTCGCCACCCTATAAGCAAACAGCGGGACGTGAATTTACAACGGAAAAAAGGAGACTCGTCATGAGAGAGAAAAAGGGGCAGAGAGAGAAAGAGCTTCTCCATTGCTCCCGTTTAGGGCCTGGCGATGTTTGATCAGATTGACTGCGAAGCAGCCGCGGCGAGGGTTAATTAAAAAGGGGACAGGGTTGATTTGATTACTGTATTTCGGACAGCCGGACTCGTATTCGGCGCGTCGTGAATTTTCGATTATCGGGGTATCTTCCGACATCGTTCCTCGCGTCGGGGATTAGTCAATTAATCGACGCTTCGTCGGGCAAAGACTCTCTGTTTGGAGGAGTTTGTGTACATGGCGCATCATGGTAAATAAATTTTTCCCTTTTACCGATAGTGTGTGCTACGATGCTGTAGCGGTAAAAAAATTAAAGTCTAAATTGATAGATCTTTCAGAATGAAGGGATAAACGCGAACCTCGAACGCGCGTTGCTTGCGTATCTCTCCTTAAAAAAAAAAAAATACATCTATTATTTTAAATAAATCTCTAATACAGCGATAATGACAAAAGGTATCTGAAATCTTACGAATTCGACGAGCGTGAGAACGCGAAAGGAAGTATATAAGTACAAACGAGCGAAAGCAACGCGACAGGCGGCACGTGCAAAGAGCAAACGCAGGCACGCACACACACGTGACATTCAGTAATAAATCGAGGACATTTCAGCGGCGGGATCTCCATCGGCGAGGGTGCGATAACGCGCCCGATAAAATAGGTAGTACCTGCCCGACGTGCGCCGGTCGCGACCATCGTGAGTCACCGTCGGATTTTTAAGGGGGACTGCGGCGAGTCCTTCGCAACAACAATATTCCCGTCATGCAGCGGGGGGGGG
>NW_021850337.1:1365937-1375098 GCF_003651465.1 Formica exsecta
GGAAAGAGTGGAATTTTTGTTCGATCGTTCGCTCATAGCGTCTGCTGATATCGAATTGCGAATTTGTATCCCGGTTAAATCGAGATTCGGCGATTCGGATACGATCAACGATGTAGACTTAGAATCCTCGATCGTTCTGACGGACCCTACATCTTCCATTGATGTTATTTCATAGAACAGACGATCGAAATTACTGCTTTTTTGAGAAATAGTAAGAAAATCTTCCGTATCGTTTTCGCCCTTTTCGGACGAATGATCGTCGATATCTCTATCTATTCTTTTCTTTATGTCCTCCAGAATAGCCATTTCACCCACCTTCTCCCCGATGATTTTCTTGCGATATCTGGATTCTTCTGAACCAGCAAAATCTTCGATTAAATCTTTCACGTGCTTATCATAGCTTGGAACTATAAAGTTATTTCTTACGTGGACTTTATCGAAGGTTTCAGCCTCGATCGAAAATTCTTGCAGCTTATCATCGTTCTTTGTTAAATCCAGATCGAAAGAAATCTTTTTGACGAAGCGGCATTTCCCTTTCTTCTTGTTCCCAGAATTTCTAATTAAAGGATGAACTGTCCTATCTATTGAAAACATTCGAGTGGAATCACGTACGAAAATATCCTTTAGCTTTATAGCGGGAGTAAGAGTATCTTTCGAATATTCTCTACTTGACGGATCTAAAAGTTCATCATTAATATTGTCAACATGTAAAACTTTTAGCATATTTTTACGCCGATCACTTTCTGATTCTCTGATGACCCTTCTAACATTTTCTTTTAAATTATCTTTTCTTTTCGTCTTTTTATTTTCTCCTCTCGCAATCGTAGATTTATTTTCGACATCATTCGACTCTCGATTCGTATTTACCTTCGCATCATCGGATACCGACGAAAAGTATTCCTCGCCATTTTCCAGATTACTTCGCGAATTATCATCGTTATAACAGGTTTCCCTTAACGCCGCCGTTATTTCTTCTATCTGTCGATTTACGGCCGTGAATTTATTGATATAGTCGGTGCGCTTGCTCTCCAAAACTTGAGCGCATAGTCTTGATTTATCATAACAATTTCTTTGATTTGAGTTATGCGAATCATCGCGAAAATCCGCAATAATTCTTCCGCGGAGCTCATTATCGTGATGTTTGCGATGAGAGATTCCTTCATCCGCCAGCTTCAATCGTTTCTTCATTTTTTTTCGTCGCAAACTCTTTCTGCTCGAAGTTTGAATTTGTGCGTCTTTAGTTATACAGGATCTATATTCTTTTTTCACAAACGAGTCTTTAAAATCCTTAGATATAAAGGAACGATCGCCGGCAGCATAATCGCCTCGTAAAGAGTCCAATATGTCGCTGCTTTTCTCTTTAATATGTTCAAATGATTGATTATAATCATTCTTTTGAATCCGATTATATTTAGAGATGTTCGCCGATTCTGTACAATCGATTACCGCGATTTGGCGATTTTTCTGTGTTTTAAGCAATGCATCTATCGACGTCAATGTTGAGCTTGACGTTGGTGTTGATTTTTCAACCCAATATTCGCATATAAACATCGGCCTGAAATTATTGCAAACATATTCTTTTTTCTTTCTCCACACAAAATTTATATATATTCTCATGTGCATATATTTTAATTTTAACAGATATATCTTTATGCGAAAAGAAGAAATGTGTGTGCTAGCAAGAATTACAATATATATTAAAATAATATTTTAAAATTATTCTAAAATATATTTTAAATATAAGTCTAAAATATATTTTAAATATAATATAATATATACAAAAAATGCATCATTGATATTAAATGTATCACCTGAGAACGATATCAAAACGCCTCTTAAAGTTTCTTGTCGCGTTATACAAGCTCGAGAGATCATTGCTATTGCTTAAACTTCGCGTAGTGGAATGCAAACCGATGGAATAGATCTTGGGCGTTTCCGGAACAAAGCTTCTTCCACGGTGTTGCACCATCATGGTGCGTTCCTCGTTACAACCGCATCGATTATCGCGCAAATATTTTATCAAGAATTCCGGACACCAATTTCGACGCGTTCGCATGCGCGGCGTGAAATCGCCGGGACGTCTGCTCGTCCCTCTTCTTTTTTTTTTATGCCACCCGATGCAACGGTCCATTAGTCCCTGTTTTGATGCCTCGGCTCGGCGTCGTCATCGAGAACTTTGAATAACGAGCCGACACCCTCGGAGTACCCGGTAATTTATTAAGGTCGCGTGGCGATGACGAGACGAAGCCTGCAATTTTGCGATTTAATACACTCACTTGGAGAGACTCGCGCGATTATCGAGAGTCTCTCGTTTGACGCATACATTATTATTAATGACTGCAGCAATTTACGTACAAAGAATATATTTCAGCACGCGTTTACACATTCGTGCCACGAAACTTTGTTGGAAGTTTCTTGCGCGGAAAAAACTATGTTTTTATGTGAATATATATTTTAAATATTTAGAAAAATCTTTAAACCCACGTGCTCCTTTTTCCATATGTATGCAGGATATCCTCTCTCTTGTTATTCGAATATAATAATAATATATAATATCATTACGCTAAAATTAATTCTCATGTAACAAAATTGTGTCATTCGATAATATGTCTCCATAATAAGATGATTCTCTATAGTAACTCTCCGTAAAAATCGATGTTTTAGAGTTACATGCTCAAGTCGCATTTCGTATTATTTTTAAAGTCCAAAGTGTAACTTCGCTTATCGGAAATCTTTCCGTAAGAGACCGGAACAATAACCCGCTGAAATTCCGAGTAAGCCTCTCTCTCGTTCCTTTTTAGACATTAATGTCTTTTTATCGGACGAGAGCGATACGACGGTCGAGCTATGCAATTTGCATTGTCTCGGATATATATCGTTCGCTTTGATCGCACGCCGGTGAAATCAGTGGTGCCGGTAACCAATAACTAACCGGTGCAATTGCATCGCACGCGGGGAAAAGTCGCTTTTCTTCCCGTCCCGATTCGCCACGTGAAATTGTTCGGCCGCGACCACGGCAATTCAGATAAGGCGTCCAGTCGGGTATCAATTACAAGGAGTCGAATGGCGAGTAGCACAGCGACGGGGCGGGGTGTATAATGGCTGGCTTGGCTGGCCCGGATAACACTTAAGTCACACTCGAGTCGCAAGCAACGGACTCTCGCCCTTCCTCGATCACCCTACGTCGCTCTCTTTCTCCCCTGCTGGCACGTCTAATCACTAATTATTACGATGTAATTGTGCGGCATTACTGCTCGCGTTACCGCCGGTGTTACTGCGTAATCTGCATGCGAGGGCGGACTACATTATTCGCGCTTACACTTCGCAGTTGCGCTTTAGAGAGGCTGTAGAGTCTCGAATATTAATGTTTACTCCATTATTTTGTTTTCATATTTCTCGCTGCATCATACGGTTGGCGATCTTTGACGTAAGAAATTTTGAAATATATAAAATCAATCCACATTGAGAAAGGAAGGAACATAGATTTCGTCATGATAAATATCGATTATGAAATCTCATTAAATCGCTAATTAATTAAATTTTAGTACTGTGGCATAAATAAAAAGTATTTATAAAATCATAAATTCGAATTGAAAGACCATAATTTTAATTTTTTTATTTTAATGGGAGATATTTTACATCCCAAGGAGATAAATAAATCTTTTGAAGGAATCGAGCAAATAATTCTGCTTAATTGTTTCTTTTATAACTCGATGTATTTATTTACTACAGTAACACGCTTACGGCTTCAGCACGGTACGTTCTTACATACTGAAACATAATAATAGCGCGGAGAAATATAAATGTCGCATTTCACGATCTGCATTGAAGTCCGACTCAGCGCAAGTTTCTCTAATAACTCAAACATCGATAAGAGCAAGGTTTTCCTATAACGAATGTACAACCAGATGCAAATGCGGCCGATTAGTATCGACCGTGGCGCGGGCGAGTGTTTCAATTAGCGATTTCTTGCAAAATCGCGCCGCATTACTGCCGTCTTTCGCGACCGTCAAAGTTCGCCTAATTTGCATGCGTAGGCGGTTTACATTATTCGCGCTTGCACTTTTGATTCGCACGCCGTCATTTATCGAACGGCACGATGAGAATAAAAAAGAAAAAAAAGATGCATTATGATTATTTGATGTATTTTTATATCCACGCACACGTACACAAATTGAACGCACAATTAGCGGCAAATTTCATATTCCAATATAAAGTTTAATTTTTTTTTTTAAATCCTAATTTATGACGTCAATCAAATACATTTTTTCAGGATATTTATAAGAAAATACATGCTTCCAAAAATAATGTGATTCTGGCAAGAATAAGCTCGCATCTAATAAAAATATCTTTTTATTACTTTGATTTTTATTCGATACGCATAAAATGTCTAATTCTTGTCAAATTCATCATTTTAGAAATATGTCTATATAATATTTTCGTATAAATATGCAGAAAAAAATTTTTTGGCTAATGCCGTAAATCAGGATTGCAGCAAAATTTTTTTTAGAATATAATATGAAGATAAAATAAAACAATATAAAGATGATGATAATGATAATCATAGTAATAATAAATAAATAAAAATTTAATAAAATATATATATTAATAAAGCTTGTAATTATTATGAAACGCACATTTCATAAATTGGGTATTCATAGTATATCTGTATGTAACACATTAATTTCCGCAACAAGTCTGCGGCTAGTTGCATGACAGGGGAACTTGGAGTGACTGATGTGCAAACCAATGAAGGTTCGTATGTCGCTCTGTATACATTGGTCGGTATCGGATATCACGAACTTCCATGGAATCAATCCTCCTTCGATTTTCGGATTACCTCTCCTCTCTCTTCCTATTTCGTTATTGCTTCGCGAGTGAGATAATACTGACGATTGAACATAATAGATTTCGAAATGTCATACGATATACGAACAAGAGGAAAACACTACAATCGCTGGGTACTATCAGATACAAGAGATTTCTACCGGGTGTCCAAATCATAATTTCAAGAGTAATTTAATTTCGTAATTTTATAAAATCTCAAGTTATTTTTTGTCATCGTTTTTAACATTTGTACTTATATAATAGGTTTTTATCATTTCTCATGTAAAAGAAAATGTAATTTCTCTGGTTCTCTATATGACAAAAATTCTTAAATAACAATCGTGTGTATTTTCAAAATCATAAGTAATGCAAGATTTAAAGGCTTAAGACTACGCGAGTATACGAAAAGTTATAACCATAAATAACAACAATTAGACACCCCCTTCTCGATCATCATCCAGCTCATCATCGGACGCTTTTCAATTGTGAAAAAATCCGTTCCCCCCCTTCATTGTTTCGTGCAGGCATTCACGAATCTTCTTTGGTCTGCATGGGTTCCCATAGTCGCGGGGAGCTCCTGTGGGAACCCGCTCCTCGCAGGTCGTCGGCAATTCCTGTGGGAAATATATCCGCGTCCCCATGCAACGAATTCTAGCCGGGGCTTCATAGCGTGCAAATTGGTTTACATGGCAGCTCACGCTCGCTCGGTCTCTCTCTCTTTGTCTTCATCCGCATCCCATAAAAATCCGATGACTCGAGTTTATCCGTTTCACGTTGCACGACGACACGTGCACCGAGCTGTATATCGCGCACGTTCGTAAATTTCGTGGAATTAATTCACCGACTCGGCGCCTCTCTGATTCACAAAACTTACTGTCGAATTATCGTACAGAGGGATGTGCATTGTGGATAAATAATGCACCCTAATTCGATGAGAATTTATCGTTCCATTTACACATAAATATATCGATGATATCAATAAATTATGATTGATAAAAATTGGTTCGGAAAAATTTAATTTTACATTGTTAAAATCCCCTTCAATACATCAAAAGTATAATTTTTGGATACTATTCCGGTATACTTTTAATAAGAAAATTATATTAAAGAAAGAAATTATTTTACGAATGTCTATAGGAAAATAATTATTTCTCTTGTTCTCTCTTTCTATACTATTTTTTAATTGTATTGCATTTTAAATTATAATAATTTCAGAAATATCGTAAACTTGTACTTTTCGAGTTTGCATTATTTTTCCTTCACTATGATCGAATGATTCATTCCACGATAATACTTTCTGCAAATATTTAATACTTTCTCTCCGACATCTATACTGCGTTTTCGAAAATTTGATTATGCCACGATTCGATAACGCGTCAATCAGGCGACACGTGGCCGCGGTCCATCAACAATATTACATTATCATACTCATTGGAGTATTATGTGCGATGATGTCTATCCCTCTAAAGAAGTAACCCTTTCTCCCTTGGGCCTGTTTCACGGTCCGTGAGAGTCACTACCATATAACGTAAGTTTTTATCTCGCCTACAGTCTTAACTAGCAATACCAATTATTTGCCATTATTCTCAATGTATAAATGAAACGTTCCCATCACTCCCTTCATTTCTCTGTACAAGTTTTTAAAAAACTTTTAACAAAGGGGATTAAAGTTACGCACAAATACTATATTATTACCGCTTCTAAAAAAATCTTACAAAAATAAAAAAATATAAAATTGGCATGATTTGTATTCGACGACGAAACTTTTAAGTTAACTTTAAAAAAAAAAAAAATGGATGAATTTTCCCCCTTTGTTTAGGATCGATTTTGCCGGGGCTTTCCTGACAAGATCGAAGAGCTGTGGTACCTCGTGGCTGTGTCATGATTACTTTTTCGCAGCTGCCGAAACCACGTCCGCCCATCATACGCCGGTGTAACTCCTCCTTTCCGAGTTCATTTAACAGTTCACGGGATTCTGCAGCGATCACACGCGTGGCCTCCTTCGGAGGCTCCCCGGAGACTGGGTATGCACGCGCGCGGCTCCCGTGTGTACGCACGCTTGTGTCCGCGGTTACCTCATCATGAGAATAACACGCACATACGTACACACGTACGCACGGCGATGTTGAGAAAGAGAGCGGTGCGCACACAACACAATGCGTTACGGCACCCAGAAAATTCGCGATCCTGACACGCGTGCGCGGCACGTGTCGCGCCGGATTAACAAGGGGGTACGTGCACTCCTCTCTTCGTCTTCTTGTCTTCTTCTCCGCGCGAGAGAAATTTGTTGCGGAAAGTGTCGGTACGTTGACGAGGGAGGATCAGCCTCGATTGCGAGCTCTGTCGTTACGCCCCCTCATCGCCCGCCGCGTAAATATTCGTTTAGGGGATTTCTGTTTGGACTGTGTTATTTTAGATCGTTGTCTCTCGGGAAAGAGAGAGAAGGAGAACATTTTTAAGAAAATTCATTCTTGTTTTTAAAAGTGATTTGTTGTCATTTGAAAAATACCCTGCTCTTTTTTGTGTGTCTTATTTTATCAATATTATATAATAAAAATAAAATATATCTATAATGTAATTTAATAAATCCAATGATTTGATTTGAAGACTGAAATCACCGACAATGATTTAGTCTAGAATTACTGAAAATATTTGGTGAAAATATATACATTACTGATGATATACAGAGATTAATGAACATTTATATCGATGAAATCTTTGTCGGTTATTATTTCAATATAATTTTTATGACAGATTCCTTCTAGAATATTTGATTTCTTAAAAGAAGAAAAGACATAAATTAATCAAATAAAATCTGAAAAAATAAGTTAATCCTCAAATAATCGGATAAACTAATTGTTTTAACAACTCAAGTAAATTAATTCTTAAATAAAATCATCAAATCGTCAAATAAAGGAACAATTTGCGAATTACCAAATTATGTACAGTAATATATCTAAACAGTTTCTCCTGATAGTCTACGAATCTGCTCGAGCAGGACCATGCGAACTCTATCCTCGAGGATACGCTATTAGATATTACGTCGAAATTTGATATCGCAATGTTCGGTCGCAAAATCAATAGAAGAAGGAGCGCGCAGAAAGAAACATCAAAGGAAGCAGTCCCTGACTGTGGGGTACGTCGATTCCGACACGTGTGTACCCTACGCACGTGCGTAAAGAGGAGCCGCGACGTGGCTTCGCGTCGGTGTGCGTCCATGTGCACCCGCAGCAAGACGACAGCAAGTCGGTGGTCGGGAACTGACTCATCCTGGACCCACCGATGTATTATAGCGTGCGAGGAAGGTATATTACCCGCGGAGATAAAGGGAGAACGGGGGGAGGGGGGGAGAGGGAACCGGACATACACAGAGGCGGCGGAAGAGCCTCACGAGAGAGTCGACCGTGGCTTTCGCCACCCTATAAGCAAACAGCGGGACGTGAATTTACAACGGAAAAAAGGAGACTCGTCATGAGAGAGAAAAAGGGGCAGAGAGAGAAAGAGCTTCTCCATTGCTCCCGTTTAGGGCCTGGCGATGTTTGATCAGATTGACTGCGAAGCAGCCGCGGCGAGGGTTAATTAAAAAGGGGACAGGGTTGATTTGATTACTGTATTTCGGACAGCCGGACTCGTATTCGGCGCGTCGTGAATTTTCGATTATCGGGGTATCTTCCGACATCGTTCCTCGCGTCGGGGATTAGTCAATTAATCGACGCTTCGTCGGGCAAAGACTCTCTGTTTGGAGGAGTTTGTGTACATGGCGCATCATGGTAAATAAATTTTTCCCTTTTACCGATAGTGTGTGCTACGATGCTGTAGCGGTAAAAAAATTAAAGTCTAAATTGATAGATCTTTCAGAATGAAGGGATAAACGCGAACCTCGAACGCGCGTTGCTTGCGTATCTCTCCTTAAAAAAAAAAAAATACATCTATTATTTTAAATAAATCTCTAATACAGCGATAATGACAAAAGGTATCTGAAATCTTACGAATTCGACGAGCGTGAGAACGCGAAAGGAAGTATATAAGTACAAACGAGCGAAAGCAACGCGACAGGCGGCACGTGCAAAGAGCAAACGCAGGCACGCACACACACGTGACATTCAGTAATAAATCGAGGACATTTCAGCGGCGGGATCTCCATCGGCGAGGGTGCGATAACGCGCCCGATAAAATAGGTAGTACCTGCCCGACGTGCGCCGGTCGCGACCATCGTGAGTCACCGTCGGATTTTTAAGGGGGACTGCGGCGAGTCCTTCGCAACAACAATATTCCCGTCATGCAGCGGGGGGGGGGGGGGGAGGGGGGGCCCCGGGTATCGTTTTAATAGGGTT
>NW_021850337.1:1375166-1395067 GCF_003651465.1 Formica exsecta
CCCGTCATGCAGCGGGGGGGGGGGGGGCGAAGAGGGGCACCGCGTATCGATTTAATAGCGTTCTTGTTTACCGGTAATGACTCTACGCCAGACCGGATGCAACGGCAGGCGCAAGAAGCCAATTATCGTCGTCGAGGAGAACTGTTTCATTTTTCGCAAAATTCGTATTATAATGGAGCCTGCAAGTTGATGTCATAATTTTGATAAATTCAAAATTGTGCAAAATGTAATGTATGTCTATTTATTACAAATAAAACTCTCAAAAAAGACAATCACGAGGAAAAGATCAAAGAGGAATGGTTGTGATTTCGATATCGAGGCAACGGTCATGTTTTATGCAATTGTATAAATTTTTTTTCATAATTTTATAAAATTGATATAAAAAATATTCAATTTTCTACACGTCTAATTAGCGAATAAAAAAATATATATAAATATTTTCCAAAAATTTTTCCAAACAAATTCTTACTTTACTTTAATGTGTGCAAACTTATTAGAGTGCACAATGCACGTTCCGTTGATCGTAATTGTATCCAACGACAACCAGGATGTAATGGCTATATTAAAAATCGTCGCCGCGAGCAATTACGATGAGCACGTGCCCGATTCACTCACGCTCGCCTGGTGCGTGTACTCGTGCGTGTCGCGCCGCGCGTAAACTCGCGTAACCAAGCAGCCAGTCAGTTCTATTCGCTTCACCGCATGTGCAGCTGATTGAGTTACGACCAACATCGGCTTCGAATCTTGTCTTCGCTCACAAACAATACCACGTCCGTTGATTTTCCATGTCTTGCTTAGCAGACCAACAGTAAATGTCAAGCGTCACGATTTTAAAGCGATAGCACAAACGAAGCACTTCACAATTATAAGAATATATTTTTTTATGTTAAATTAATCAATAGTATTTTTATATATGAAAAATTCAATATGCATTTCGAAACATATCATATATTTTAAATAATTTATTAAATTATGAAATATTAATAGTTTTGTCAGAAAGCACTGTTTTATTGTTGAAAGTTTTATTTATATATATATATTCTGTCAAAAGCTATCTAAAAATCTATAAAAAATTCTTATTTCACGTTAATGAGAAATGATTTGATAGAATATCTTTTTGATTTTTTATCGTCCTTTAAAAAAGGCTTTCCTTGCGCGAAAGCGCATCCTCTCCGGATAATCTCGCGAGATATTCTCGCGCGGAGCAGTATACAGACGCGTATATAGACGCGCTCGCATCGCTCCGACAGTTACTTCTCGTAACTTCGTTATTTCCGAGAGGGCCTATTTCCCGACACGCGGGTCGCCAGGTCTGTTTAACCCTATTAACGCGCATACGACGCTTATTTGTGCAGTATCAAGCCCCGCGATGTGTGTGTGTGTGTGTGTGTGTGTGCGTGCGTGTGCGTGTGCGTGTCTCCGTTTCTCGCTCGCTCCCGTCGCCCTCCTCCTCTTGGACGAATCTCTCCGGCTTCGACGTCCCCGCGTCGCGAGAGTAGCAGCACTCGTAATTCGAAGTATACGCGTTAATTGCCGTATTCATGCCGGATCGGCCGGAAGGGTTGCTCGTGCGCGCCGACTTCTGAATAGCGAAGCTAAATACTGCGATTCGTAATCCGTTTAAAAGGGAAACGCGCGACTGTGTATCAAGTCGCGCGCAGCGACTATTCGTCAAAGAAAGCCCGGGGCGATGACGATTATATTTCTCGAGCTCGAGGTCGGATAGACAAGCGCGATGAAGACAAACGGATCTATATCGACGAGATTAGCGACGAATAATTCCCATAAACAAACATGCATAATAAATAAAAATATATATATATTTTTTTTGCAAATATTACTAATGGCGTTTATTTAAAAAAATTAGAAGAATTTTGGGGGGAAAAATTCTAGAAAAAAAAAATTCTCCAAATATAATTTCCGATACGAGAAATTTCCGCGAAATATTCAGAAGAAAGCAATTGCGCGGAACAATGTCTGTCCAAGGATCATCTTTGTAACAGGTTTCCCATTAGATACCCTTCCTCGCGCATTTGTCTCCTTACGAGCCCCAGGTACGATGAACATAGCGGGGAGACGTCGGCAGTCGACCCCTATTAGACGATGTTTCGGTAGCAGATTGCAGGTTTGCCATTCATGGCGCGCCAGGAGGAGGGAGGAGGCTTCTTTATTCTTCGCTTTTCTTTCGGATTCTCCATTGACGTGGCGAGGGCGCACAATGTGCCGGGGAGGCTGCCGCTGCAAGCAGCCGGGTCTCTAATGAGCGCGTGCCGCTGACAGAAGTACATAGGCATTATGTATGCGCGCCTCCGCCCCCCTCTTTGGTGTTAGTAGATGGGATACCTATGTACCCTAGGCGACGGAGGTATTTACGCCCGCTTTAGCGAGTTACCGGCAATTTGTATCTCGTCGAGCCCGATTGCGATTATAGACGCCACGATGGAGGTAGCGATAAAGCGAAACGGCAAATTAGAAGGTTCGCTGAAGTGTAATTGATTTGATTGATCGTGGCATTTAAAATTTTCGCGATATCGAGTTTTTACTTGTTAATATGAAAGCATTATTTTAAACTGTTTTATTATAATTATAATAATATAATAATATAAGACTGAGAGATATATAATTATACATATAATTATAAGCATTCCAAATATATATTTTTTTTATATTGGATTATGAATAAGAAAGAATTATATTTTATCAATAGAGAAGAAATTAACTTTAGCTCGGGACTATGTTTCTTAAATAAATTTGTCAATAATTTTATTAATAATAATTATATAGGATTAGAAAGCTATAATTATTTATAATAATAACCATTTATATAAATATTGTTTTATTATTTCAAAATAAAATATAGATAAGGAAAAGTTATATTCATGAACGGAGAAGGAACTAAAGAAAATTTTAGCTTGAGGCCATATTTCTTAAATAAGTTCATCATCTTCATCAGACGCGATGATAAATTAATCTAACAAACTTTCTATTGAATAATAATGATAAACTATCCATGAATGTGAAATGACACGCTATAACCATAAATATAACTTCGGTATTCTTAATGGAGAAATGCGGAGACCCTTGATCACAATGTGTCCGTCTAAACGACAAGATTAGCATGTATGAAGTTTCGCCGACCTATGGTCGGATAGGATTAAACTCGGAAGGAGAGACGTATATGCAATTACAATGAAACTTGGAAACACTTGACCGAGCATTATCGAATTGAATATTATTGTACTTTGTACGATGACTACTCGATGATTACGTTCGCAACGTAACGCAACGCATAGAGACGGCGCAGTCCGAGCTATCCCTTCGTACATCACTCGATTCTAACTTTTCTCCCCCTTTCTCGTAACATTAATAGTTTTGTATAATTCACAATGCGTTCATTCCGCGAGACCGTTGCGATGCAGGTGCGGAATGGTCTGCCTTTTACCTGCACATGCATCGCGGACGCGTCCGACACGCGGCCGCACCTCGTCGTCGTCGTCGTTCGGCATGAATCACCGATCAACCGTCAGCAATTTCGAAAGGGCCCCCTCCTCCCCTTCACCGTCCGAAACTTATTCGTGACGAGGAGCAACAATTACGAAACCATATAACGGGTCCCACGAGTTTTCGCGTTAAAGACTGATCGCACCCGCCGATAATCACCTCGGCAGCGCGACATTGGTTCCGGAAACGAAATAAATTCTTAGAATGCGTTCGTAAGTCGAAGAATCTTATGTAGGGGATAATTATTTAAATGTAAATGTAAATTGTTTAAATAAGCGCTCTCTCTCTCTCTCAAATAGTTTTCATAAAAAATAAAAATATTGTAAAAATATATAGAGAACCCCTCACCCCCCTCTGCCATTGTAATATAATTGTGGAACAGTATATATTTATGTCCAAGTTTAGTTTGATACATTTTTCACAATTGTGTTTCGAGTTAAAAAAAAATTATTTTACAACAATCAATATATATCTGTCTTATATATATCTGATTGGATGGACCATTTTAATGCTCCAACTGTAAAATATTAGGAAAAGATATAAAGCTAAAAGATAAAATTCCTATCATTAACTCTTATTATTGTCAGCAAGTTTTGGAATTTCATTCTCTATAATTGTCATCTCTCTAAAATAACAATCGAATCCACTTGACCGGAAGTACCACTTCTAGCGGGATAACGTGTGACCGTGTCGTTTTGTTATCAATTATCGATTTATCGGACTCGTCACGGCGTGGGAATTTGAAAGTTCGAGTGGGACGCGGCAGAATATCCGTTAACCCGAGTGCCGAAGCTTATAGGGTGACGAGGGTAATTAACACATCGATGTTCCTTTCTCTCGTGGAGGACCCCCAGCGAACAGGCAGTTGGGTTTGCGTGGGAATTTCACATCGCCGCGTCTGTACAAAGCTATTAACGCATCAAAGAAAAATGTTTTTCATCGTTTCCCTAGAGCTATCATTCCAAGTTGCAAAGTTATTCGATCATAATTGTCGTAATTATATAAAATATATGACCGCGTTTTTCCAATTTTAAAATAAATTATGTAAGTTACTGGCTCCACCCTACTCCTCCGAGGAAAATATATCATATAGGTGTAATGTATCATATAGCCATTCTTTATTTCCTCGTTTGTAAACGCAATGTCAAAGCATGTGTAACCTAATCTTAATTTTTAAAAAAATGCCGAAATCCAAAAAAATAAAATACAATTTTCATAAATTACAAATAAAAAAACTTCAAGAGCGGTAATAGAAGTGAAATAACCCATTAATAAAGCACAAAGGCCTTTAGAGTTGCATAAAGTCGGTGCGGCGGAATGGGCGATGCCGGAACGGAGATCGCGTAGGACTTCTGGCGACGCCCTGTATGCGCGTTGGCGACGACGACGATGGGCGCCGTGCGAGAACGTCGCGACGCGTCGCGCGTCGCGTGACACACTGCCAACGGTGAGCCCGAGTCAATGCATCACGCGTCGTGTGATAGCGGCGAACCGCGGCGTTATGACTCAAGGGCCTTCGTATTGTCGGCGTCGCCGAAACAGGCCGACGAATGTGACTCACGGTTAACCCTCTCGTACAAGCGTGCTACTCCCCGGGATTAGCGCACGTGTCAAAAAAAAAAAAAAAAATTCCTAAAAATCTTGTATCCGTCTCTTAACATCATTAATGTTGAGAATAAAATTAAAGAACGCAAGAATATATTTAAAATCGATTTCCTCTCTATCTTAGAGAATGTTCAAAAAAGGATTGTAAAATTATTGTCATTATCTCAATTTTTTCTCAAGTATTCTTTAGATAAAAGTTATTTATATACATTTAAAAATCTATCACAAACATAAACGCTAGAGTACATTAATGCGATTTTTAAAGTGATTAATACGAAAAAATTACAAACGTTTTGCTGTAATGACGTAATATATAATAAAAAAAAAATAATTTCAGGAGAGACTGTTTCATATTATATTAAAATCGTGCTATAAAAATGTAAATAAAAAAAATGTCAGTATCTCGCTAAACTTCTGTACACAATTCGAGAGATATATGCAAAGTACACGCATCGTCAAATTGAGCAACGATTGCGCACGCGACACAAAGTGGCAGAGAAGTGACTAAAGTACATCTCTTCATTTAGAGAGAGAAAGAGACCGCTTTATCGACGATGTCCCAGAAACGATGTTGGGAGTCCTCGACATTACGGCGCGGCTCTATTTCGGGCATTCGTCCGTCCCGGGCGGGCGGTGCACCGGAATGCACCGCGCCTTCTCTCGCTCGAGCGAGTACGCGACCCTGACAGAGTGCGCTTAATCTCTTCGCCGTAAACGAGATTAAAGGTCCAATTATAGAATTCCTCGATAAATTATTACCGCCGCGTCCTGGAAGCGCACTTCGCGACGCGTTTCCCCGGATCGACTCTTGACCCTTAATCTCGCTCTCTTTCACGTGAGTACTTGGCTCAACTAACGAAATTCGCGAAAGACGTATCATAAATATTCGTTTCTCTTATTTAATATTGATTAAAATATTCAACGGATAAAAATAACGTCGTTAACGTCATCTTGAAAATACATAATAAATTCAAATAAATAATTATAAAGCTAGAATATAACTATATAAAACTATATAAAATATTATTATAAAAATATATTACAAATAAAATATATAATAATAAAAATATATAACACATTTTATATCTCTCAATACGTATACCTTTCACGTACATAGCCATATTTTAAATTTATATGTGCATATCAATTATTAATTTATAATTTTATTGTAAAAATTAATCGCGTATTAAATTTACTCGCGCGTTTTTGATTGGCATCAGATTCGACGCTGACATCGCGTCGCCATCGGCAATTTCGCGAAAGATTATCAGCCCGTTTCCCGAGCGCTTTCTCGGCGTCCGCCAATAACTCTTTCTACCCCACGAGTCGGATGTGCCGTTGAATCAACGCACGGCCGCTTGTGGAACTATTTCAAAGCATCGTGTGTCATTGCGTGCACGCAATATTTAGCCGTGCCCCGTCGTGTGCGTCGAGTGTCGGTGTCGAGTGAGTCAGTGCGACGACGTTGTCGACGTCGACGACGACGACGACGTCGTCTAGACACCACCACCAGCACCCCGGCCCGGCGTCATCGTCACTGATTTGCTCGCTTGTCCTCGTGCTTCTGTTGCTGCTCGTAAAATGGGTGAAATCATTCTTAGCCCGAATCCGACGAAAGCGCCGTACAGGCAAGAGTTCATTCACGACGGGGACGATCGTGAAATACACGCTCTCTCTCTCTCTTGTAATTATTTTTATAACATTATATATATTTGTATATATAATTATTGTGATATATTACGGAATAAATAATCCCATCAAAATAAAATTTAATTTTATATAAAATATAAAAGAGAAAAAAAGGAAGATAAAAACAAAGATAAAATAAATCGGAAGCTTCTTCTCTTATAATTTTATTAACAATAGATATTGATAGTTATGTTTTGATAATTAATTGATAATTTTGATTATCAATTAATTTTTCATTAAGATAAAATATACTTGAAATTAAAATATGAAACAATCTGTAATATTCGTCAAATTTAGATGTGTAAACGCGTAATTAATATATGTTCAAATATAAATTTAAAAAAATGATTGTATCGATTATTTCCTTTACGAACCCTTCTCTTTATTTTAAGAGTGTACACGAGCAAAGCATTATGCGCGCTGGAAAATCGTAGCCCAGACAAGGTTTGTTGATGGCAAATGCAACGAGGGATAAGCAGGATGCATTTAAGTAACTATAACAACGTCCCGGCCCAGGTGAATCATAACCGTTCTACTAGCAATAAGTTGCGTGCGGCACCCTCGCCTTGCGGCAAACCACCCTCCCGTCCCCCCCTCTTTTTACCCGAACCATTCCCTTTTCACTCTTTCAGTTCGGTGCGTAAAGACACGCATAGCCGGCCAATTATGTGTGGCGACGCATGCCTCGTCATGCGAGGTATGCGATGCGGTATCCAGATAGTGGAACGGAATTCTCGAAACGACTCGCCGACCGGCTAGTTGCATTCTCGAGTGCACAATTTATTCCTCTTGCCACGAAAATTACTAAATACTAGAGATACGATGCATAGATTAAGTCATTTTTTGCTTAACAAGAAATGTGCTAATGTTCCTGGAATATAATTGAACGGCTACGACGATAGCAGAGCTATACTGTGTGTGTGTGTGTGTGTGTGTTTCTATTATTTTAGAATAATAAGATAATTTTTCCGAGGAGAGAGAGAAATATAAATTTAGAGCGCTTTAAATATCGCTTAAAGTAAGCTTCACTCACGTCGCTAAATCCTTCCCTCCGTTATATGCTTTTATATATCTTTAAGTGGGTGCATTAACCCCCTCAGTGCTATCACCTCCTTATTCGATCGAAAGCGTATTTTGTCGAAACACGGGTATAAACAAAGTGGACAAAAAATAGTTTACTCTCCTATTATTATAAGCAGTTATTAAAGAAGTCACTTATTTTATATCTGTATTATCCAGACATTAGAATTCAATGTTCTCGTAATTTCTCACCCTCTCCCTTCTCTATACACCGATCTTCTCCATCCTACGGGATGTTAACGATTTGCAGGACATCGTATTACGCATAATCGGCGCGCGACAAACACATAGAGATGGGGCATCCTGTATTTTAAACGGGCAATTTTACGAGTCCTTGGCCACTGTAGTGATTTCATCCCTCACCCTTGAAACGACGTACGGCGGACGAAGGGCGCTAACTACCCTTATATCTACTCGCGGGACTCGAGAGGGACGGGATGGGATGCGCGCCTGCCTACTCTCCGTCCCTAAACGCATCTTGAACGCCTCAACAGGTCCATGAATAAGTTAGGGCCTCCGACGGCGACGTGTCGAAGACGTAATAGATTTTGAGAACCGCCCCCGCCGTTCGCTCGTGAAAAGGCTTTCTCGGGAAATTGCCTGTACGGCCTAAGAACGTCTGACTTTTTGCATACGGGATGTGTTCCACGATTGTCAAACCACGCGGATTATTCGGCGAGTTTCAAGTTTGTTTTTCACTAATGACATTTCGATGAATCTGTCGTCTTTTCTTGTAAATATATATGTGTATATTATCTAGACAAATAAATTTCAAAAGTTTCGAGAAAAAAGTACGAATTAAATAAAAAAATTAATAATAGCTTAATTTAATAAAATATAAATTTGATGCTTTTGTTGAATGTTTAAGAGTATTAAATGTGATATGCAAATTTTGAAATTTGAGACGATTAATAACGATTGTAAATTAAATTTCAGATATAGTTTAAAAAGTCATATTAAGTATTCAAGAATTTAAATCTACAAATATTAAATAACCTTTATACACATTTTAAAACACGTTTTTCCCCTAACCCATTTTACAGTGCAATGTTAAAAATACGTAGAAAAAATTTTTCTTATTTATAAGAAAATTTAATCATCAATAATACACATCGGAAATATATGTATATTTAATTATATTATAAGCGATAACGCGATTATTCGACCAGATGCACTTGCCGCACAGATTGTTTAATTATTATCTGTTTTTTTTTTTTTTTTTTTTTTTTTCGTCGAGAGAAGCGCAGGAGGCGAAAAGACACGTTTACCGGTAGCTGCAAGCGAACTTTGCGGCAACGCGCGAAGGCAAATTAGATAGTGTTTCGCGATCGAAGGAAAAGAAAGGGAACTCGTCGAGAGGGTGCACCGGATTTGCATCGAAAGTGCCTCTTAAACGTTTGTCTCCCCCTCTCTTCTCCCCTCCGACCTTCCTCAAATTCTCCGCGCGACATCGCGCGTTCGATCCAAGAACAGATTGTGAGGCAAATTTCCTACAGATTCGATATTAAATCGCAGGATATATTCGGCCCCGTGTGCCGCGGGCAATGTTGACACGTCGCGGTCCATTAGCCGCATAAATTTAACTCGCAAACTCCTTTCGCGAGAGAAACGGCGATTATTCTCGCTTTAGCGCGTTGCCACGTATCGCGTGTAATTAAGCATAATTCAGCGCCTTCGCGTCTTTCTATCTAAGTTGCTCACGGCAAAATCGTTGACAGTGACGAAGAGTGCTGGAAATATCGCCGGATACCGGTGTGAATAATGAAGATACAGTTAATGTCGCTGCGCGAGATTTTGCGACAGATATTGCAACGAAGGTATATTAAACGAATTTCCCGAGACAACTCGTTTTAATATACTAATAATCCGATATATATCGATATATATTACTACAGGACTGTCACCATATTTTTTCGCGCTTCTATATATATAGATCTTATTATTTTTTATTTTGCGTGAAGATAATTACATCACGCAATATTAATAACGACACGCGCAACTGATTGGATCATCCTGGACGCAACTAGATTGGTGCACGTATGCACCAGAATAGCGAACAATAACGACGATTAATTATTTCTACCGGAATTCAATCGAAAGTGCTGTAATATGTCGCCGCGTTACACGAAATGTCATCGTCAACGTAAGCTTCTTCGCAACGATATGACGAGACATATATCTATTCTGTCGACCATCGATCGTGTCTATCGATACCTTCTTCAGTCCGCGATCTCGCGACACAGTGTATAATAACGTAATGAGCGTCCGACGTGTAATTATGTCTTTCCAGTCCTCCTCCTCCTCCTCGCACGCCCCCGGAACGTTCACCCCGACAATAGTAATTAATGAAATCTTATGGTTGCGTACATGCGAGACACGGTATTGGGGTGCGTATAAATCGTAGCCGTGCAATGGCGCACCATATGGTCAATGTTCAAAGGGCCCGGCTCGCGCGTGATACCTATAACGGGTGTCTATGGTGATGGGGATACGGGGAGAGGGCGGAACCATCCTGATTATCGAATGCGTGAATGCTTGCGTTCGTGTTTCGCGATTGGCTCCTCGGAGATTCTAAAAATGTAGAAAAAATTCCGTGATAAATTTGGTCCTGCAATTTTACCGCTATATTATTAAATTCCTAAAATCTTAGTTTTTTTTTTTAGCAATTTTTGTATATTCTAGTCTAGAATTTCGAAAAATTTATTGACGAACAAAATTAATGGCTGCATAAATATACAAAATTTAGTAATTATATAATAATTAGTGAATAACATTTCTGTATTTTATTTTTTTATTTTATTTTACCCAAATATATGTACATATACGTATACATACGCATACAACACACGATGTGCTATTAAATTCTATTATTATTTATTATATTTCAGATCTTTTTCTCACAAAGAAAAATTTTCCATTCCATCGATACTTTATTCTTTATCTGCTGACTTATAAGCGTTTCATATCATTTCGTAATATTTCCAGAGAAAACTCCGGGCACACGACGATACGCGAGAATATTTGCGTAAAACTCCGCGTCCTTCTCTCGAGTGGGCGACTTACAACAAAGTCGTTGAGAGGGAGGAGGATTATTAGTATAAAAAAATCTAATTCGATGGATTCGCGATGTTCGCGAGTAATTCTTGCGAAGGAAAAAACCTTATGGGTTCTCGCCCGAGGCTTTCTGCCGCTGCGAAGCGCAATAACTTTCGCGACGTTCACCGTCGCGCCGGTCGACAGTTATTATCTCTGATGGGGAGAGTTCGCGAACCAGGGGGGGAGAGGTGTAGGGGGACGGTAGTATCATTATCTCTCGGCTGTTTGAATTTGAAAAATTAGCGAAGCGTCCCGACGACGAGGAGCGCGTTCTCTTGTAGGGGGCAGCCGGGAAAAGAAAGTTTGAATCCCGTCGATTGTACGTCCTAGCGTATAGCTAAGGCATATACACGGAGACGCGTATGTATTACACATTTACACGCGTGTCTTATGTGCGGCGGATCGATGTAATTGAAAGTACTCGTACGCTTTTTCTTCGTCCGTCAAGCGTTTCGTTATCGTCCTCAGGACACCGAAATAGAGGGAAAAATCGCTGACGACGACGATGAGAGGCGCGATCGTCCCGATGTGATCTCGATCGATCGCGCATGTGACAATCAATTTTTGCTGGCCCGGTATATGTATCTCTTTCTATTTCTCTCTCTCTCTCTCTCGTTTTCTTTTTCGCATAATCACGACGAGATCCAACGATAATCTCGCGCGACTCGCATCGATTCTTAACGTGTAACGGTTGTATTTTTTAGACAGCATTATTATCTGTTCTGTATCATATCGTACGATATGTTAGTGTATGTGCAATATCCGAGCATATATCCGAGAGATCTCAAGAGGCAGATTTAACAGGCGATTCGCTCTCGCAATTCGTTTCTGCGATTTTCCACGAGAACGTGACATTCGCGTGTAGACGAGAAATCCGGGATTACTCATGTCTATTAAGGCCATATTATTGCTAAAAAATGTAACAAGTAGCAATATTAAATACTTCTTGACATGCTATCTTTGTTCCCGTTAATTACAAATATTTCGAGAAATCTGGAATTATTTTTTTAGCGATCGTTTAACGGAAATCAGAGAAATCGTTGTGGGATTATTTAACGATAAAAATTAAATTAACGCGAAGAATCAAGTATGATAAAAGATGTCGCAATCTTTTTCGACGTAATTTCATATAAATTATTTTGATAAAAAGATTGGTACAAGACGGTTTTAGTTTCTGAGATATTTCACGTTGGCAAAATTGTTAAGAAATCTATTATCAATAAAAATAAAATGATAATGATAAAACGCTTTGTATCAATTATTCTTCTATAAAATTTCACACGCGAGATTTTGATTTTCAATATCTAAAATAAAATTCAGACTCATATTGATTTATATTATAATTGCTGACAACGCGCAAATTTATAAGTAGCACGCGGATTGTCTCTAAATACGCATTACGCGATAAATGAAATCATACGATAGCGCGTCGCGCAACATAGTGCAACGCGCCGCTATATTTATGCATGTGAGAATATGCGCGTGCTGCATATAGCACCGACGGTATAGTGTCGGCGGCGCACCCTTTGATACCGCAATAATTCCCCGGCGAGTAAGTACTTATTAAAATGACTCTTTCTTCTTCTTTTTTTTCTTAGACAGGTTTCTTCTTTGTAATCATTGACAGATTATGTCCGTCATTTGTGAACAGGTTATTATATTCAATTACAGCTATTAGCAAACGTAATATTAAGACATCGTATTATGTGAATAGAGATTAAAAAGATCTTACGTAAATTCTTTTGCATAAATTGAAAATTTAAAAGACTATCTTTTTTTTTTCTTAAGACTGTATTTCTATCTATATAGTACGTCATTCTTTCTGTCGCGATTGCAAGCGTTAATTTGTCGAATTTTTCTATATCGTACGCAAGACTAAAAGCGAGAACACACGAAGGTATCCGCTGCGCGAATCGATCGCTAAGCGCCCGTCGTTTTCTTTTTCACATAATCACGACGAGATCCAACGATAATCTCGCGCGACTCGCATCGATTCTTAACGTGTAACGGTTGTATTTTTTAGACAGCATTATTATCTGTTCTGTATCATATCGTACGATATGTTAGTGTATGTGCAATATCCGAGCATATATCCGAGAGATCTCAAGAGGCAGATTTAACAGGCGATTCGCTCTCGCAATTCGTTTCTGCGATTTTCCACGAGGCCCGGTATATGTATCTCTTTCTATTTCTCTCTCTCTCTCTCTCGTTTTCTTTTTCGCATAATCACGACGAGATCCAACGATAATCTCGCGCGACTCGCATCGATTCTTAACGTGTAACGGTTGTATTTTTCAGACAGCATTACTATCTGTTCTGTATCATATCGTACGATATGTTAGTGTATGTGCAAGTATATATCCGAGAGATCTCAAGAGGCAGATTTAACAGGCGATTCGCTCTCGCAATTCGTTTCTGCGATTTTCCACGAGAACGTGACATTCGCGTGTAGACGAGAAATCCGGGATTACTCATGTCTATTAAGGCCATATTATTGCTAAAAAATGTAACAAGTAGCAATATTAAATACTTCTTGACATGCTATCTTTGTTCCCGTTAATTACAAATATTTCGAGAAATCTGGAATTATTTTTTTAGCGATCGTTTAACGGAAATCAGAGAAATCGTTGTGGGATTATTTAACGATAAAAATTAAATTAACGCGAAGAATCAAGTATGATAAAAGATGTCGCAATCTTTTTCGACGTAATTTCATATAAATTATTTTGATAAAAAGATTGGTACAAGACGGTTTTAGTTTCTGAGATATTTCACGTTGGCAAAATTGTTAAGAAATCTATTATCAATAAAAATAAAATGATAATGATAAAACGCTTTGTATCAATTATTCTTCTATAAAATTTCACACGCGAGATTTTGATTTTCAATATCTAAAATAAAATTCAGACTCATATTGATTTATATTATAATTGCTGACAACGCGCAAATTTATAAGTAGCACGCGGATTGTCTCTAAATACGCATTACGCGATAAATGAAATCATACGATAGCGCGTCGCGCAACATAGTGCAACGCGCCGCTATATTTATGCATGTGAGAATATGCGCGTGCTGCATATAGCACCGACGGTATAGTGTCGGCGGCGCACCCTTTGATACCGCAATAATTCCCCGGCGAGTAAGTACTTATTAAAATGACTCTTTCTTCTTCTTTTTTTTCTTAGACAGGTTTCTTCTTTGTAATCATTGACAGATTATGTCCGTCATTTGTGAACAGGTTATTATATTCAATTACAGCTATTAGCAAACGTAATATTAAGACATCGTATTATGTGAATAGAGATTAAAAAGATCTTACGTAAATTCTTTTGCATAAATTGAAAATTTAAAAGACTATCTTTTTTTTTCTTAAGACTGTATTTCTATCTATATAGTACGTCATTCTTTCTGTCGCGATTGCAAGCGTTAATTTGTCGAATTTTTCTATGTCGTACGCAAGACTAAAAGCGAGAACACACGAAGGTATCCGCTGCGCGAATCGATCGCTAAGCGCCCGGGTAATTTTAATGAAAGGCGATACTTTCCGGCGGCACGTACGTGACGAGGGGGACCGGACACAAGAAAAGAAGGGAGTGAGAGAAGTGAGGAGGGGGGGGGGGGAGAGCACATACGCGTGCATCGCGCGCACGCACCTTGGCCTCTTCCCTCGTTTTTCTCTCCCATATAGAAAGGGGCCCCATTGTAAGAGGGAGGAGGGGAGAAGAGGTTGATGAGGTGCACACCCTTCCCCGCACACGCTTAGGGGCTCGTGCCCGCGTCCTCACCTGCCCTTTCCAACACCCCTCGTTCTCTTACAGGGTCTAGCCAGGTGATGAGTCACCCCGTGGCTTCGTGAAGGGGGCACACACTTTGTCGCCCCTTCCCCTTCCTCCCTCCCTCCTTCTGCTGCGCCGTAATTTTCGACGTGCGTGCGGCATCGCGCGGTCTGCACGCTCGCGCGTGAAGGCACGGGGCCCGCACGCCGCCGTTCTGCGAGGTATTACGCGGCCCGGGGGACCCAGGATGTGATTTATTATGTTTCGCGATGTCGGGAATGCTGCGGTGTAAAAAATAGGAGGGGCGACACCAGGACGGATGGTAGCGTTCCGACGCGGTACCTTCTTGTTTTTTGAGAGAGAAATTGGAAGAATATACACTTATTAGGTGCGAAGCACTTTTTATGATGCATTGGAGAAATAATTAGATATCTTAACAATAATAGATAATTAAAAACTATTGAAAGAAATAAGTTATTATGTATTAAAAAGTTTCATCGTACTGCGTTCTTGTATTCTACGATAGTTTTTATAGAGTGAAAATATAGTACCGTCGTATTCCAGTGTAAAGATCGACAAAAAATGCGTATTATATGGGACAATCTTATGACGTAAAAAGCAAAAATCATATATCTCGGTATTTATTAATTATTGCATACACATACACGCAGTGATTTTTTATATTTAATAGAAAGTAAAAAAATTGTGTGTATATATAGATTTTTCTTTTGATAAAATATATATTTCATATAAAAAAATATGTAATTTCTGACGCCGGTTAAAAATTTCATGATATTTTGGTCTCTGTCAAACTGTGACATCTTTATATATTTGTACGTCTAAAATAAGTTTCAATGTGGTAACGTGCATTTCGTATTAGATCACATCTATATGAAAGACGAATACATTACTAATTCTATCCAATAATAAATCAATTGCATTAATTCGCTATGAGATGCAAAACGAATTAAATTGCGCGCAACACATCAAATATTTATGTGTATATTAATTAACATTATTTCCTCGTGTTAAACGACATACGAGTCATGAGCAGTTTTAAAAGCATCGAAAATTCATTAATACGTGTTATCGCCAATGAGTGAATAGAACGAATTTAAATCGAAAAATTTAAATTGGATTTCACGGTTTAATCGGAGAAATGAAATAGAAAACCTTATTACGGGATGAATCTTTGCTTTTATTAAAACATTTTGTCGCATACGAATATCGCGTTCGCGCGCTAACCCAGAAACCTATTATTATGTCTTTTTAACCGTATTTAACAATTCATGTATTAGGTGTATTACGAGATCGCGCTTAATTATGTTTTCGAAAGACTTAAAGCGCGTAGATGTGAATATATCTTTACATTAAATATTTTATGCGTATGAGTGTGTATATATATATATATATATCTGTATCGCACGAAAGATTTATATGTATTAAATACATAGATTCCACATCCTGTCTGTGTCGTAACATAATATTAATCGCGACCTAAATTATTTTCAATCGGTCGACCAATATGGATTACACCAAAATTGTATGATGTCGCGCTTTGGGTGCATAATTTTCATAAATGTTTCATCGTATTTAGTCTGAGCTCTCTGTGTCCACACTCTATTCTCAACGCGATAATATTCGGAGAAGAAATCGGAACAATTTACTTATAACTACATGATCCATTTCGCCGAAATCAGTGCTCTCTTATAAGGTGCCAAAAAGCTCAACTTAAATCTGATTTTCGATTTCTTAATTTAATTATTATAAATTCTCTAGATTTAAGATCTTTGCATTTCTATCTAAGAGAAGAGTATATTCGAACGGAAATACATCAAAATTGCAATAGTATATTGCACTATTATTAGATAAACTGCATGTAATGGTGTGAACACTTGCTTCAAATTTAATTTAATAATTTAGCATTTATAGATATGCATATGGATAGATTATTATATTATATATTCCATTATATACTTTAAGGCTTTAAAGCATAGACCTTTTAAGCACTTTGCAAGAAATTATCTTAAAAGTAAGCAAACACATGAAAAAAAAGCATTATGAATCATTTGAGAAAGTGGGAAAAATGGATGCCCGTAATTTGTTTCAAGATGAAAAAGAGGGTTAAGCGTTGACAGCGATTATGGTCAATAAAAAACAAAACGAGAAAATAAAAAACTTTCTAAACACCCTATAACGATATTACAAGGATTCCAAGATAAAAAAAGCGCTAACATAAGTATTCGAAGGGAAAGACGCTATGACCACAATCCAAGAAAGTAGGACCTGCTTGTCGTGTAACACCTTGTGACTAGCATGTTTTATTTGCGCGACGACCCTTCAAAGAAGCCTCGCCCCGAAAGAAAGGGCGTCGTAATCTTTCTTTCATTCACCGGCGCACGCCCTTAGGACCCCTCTCGCGACCCTTAGAAGCCCGCACGAAGAGACTTTAGCTGCACCGCCAGAAGCGGAAGTCGAGGTTACGCAACGGTGCGTGCCGTTGTAACTTACACGCTGGCTTACCGCGCGACCAACGTGCCAGTGGTTGTGTCATTTACATGTGCCAGCGACTATTAGAAAAGAAAGTAAGGGGACGTAGGTAGAAAAAAATGTGGACCGAAAAAGTTACGCACAATAAACAAATAAAAGCGATGATCATATGTGACAAAATAACAATAATTATATCTATATCATTATAAATATAAAATTAAATCAATAGTTTGAGAACATTGTATAGGAATTATCGCGGTGAAAATATTATATTAACATGCCATTAAAATTTTGAGTTGACCAAGGTGTGATTTAAAGAAACGTTCGATATTGTAAGGATTTTTCTTGTATGTAAATTAAATAATTGTGGCACGTAATAACTGTCCGATCTATCACCGTTTTGTAATCTACCGGAAGGATGAATGTACCTGCACGAAGAAGGGAATGGGGGAGAAAGGTGTAGGACTTAAGGTTGCCTATACCGTGGTAAGAGCATGCGTGCGTATCTAGCACGTGGGCTACGAGCTATGAATGGCCCGGAGACGTAATGCGACCTACGGCAAGAAGCCATAGAGATGCCCCCTCGTGCCTCGGCATGATCCGAAAACGTGACGGTGAATGAAACCACGCGCGCAACAATGTTCTGCGAGACATTAGAGCGTCTACAGCAGTGGCCCTCAATCTTTCAAGACGAGAAAGTACAAATAACTGAGCACATCTCCACTGTAAAAAATTTATATAAATGAGAATTTGCTTCTCGCACACACGATATGACACTCTAATAAAAATTGTAATTATTTGTCAGAGTTATCTAGAAATTAAATGCGCGGTAAAAATTAAATTTTACGATATTACGGAAAGATATTGAGATATAAAGTTAAGAGACATGATTATTTAAAAGGGTTTAGAGCTGACATCAGCTGATCAGTAATAATAAATTTCTAAAGTTTGTCGCGCGCAAAAACGGAGAAAGAGGTATCCTTCTACATCGACAACGGGCGCGTTACGTCAGAAATGTTTGTCTACGGCGAGCAAAAGTGCGCGGGGAATCAGAGAAGTCTACGTCTGGATGTCTATCATTTTTTCCGAGGGTCGAATATGAATCTGCACGCGGCAGTTGAGCGGAACAAACTGCCCTCTCCTCGTCGAGGGTCTCGCTCTTCCCGATTTTGCATCTGTTGACGGCACGCGTCGCGGAAAGGATTGTGAGAAATCCTCCGACAATTCATCATATCGGAAAGAGACCGACTTCTTGTGCGACGCGTTGAATTGTTCATGGTACGATGTTTCTCTAGTTTTGAAAGATCGATATGGTGCCATTTATATACGTGTGTTCAAATAATTCAAAGATAAAAGCTATTTCTCTCTTTTGGTTATATTTCTATCTTTAATTCTTTAACTTTTACCTTTATTTTTTATATATTCTCATGTGTCATAGCAATATATATAAAAGATATTATTTTAATATAAACAATTAAAAAAAATAAACGATACATTTTTTTTAGTCAAAAATAACGAATCATAAATAGATAAAAATAATAATTCAATATTTTTATTGAAATAAATGAAAGGATTTCTATACCATTAAATTATTACTCATTGTAATTATATTGTTCTATCAATTATTACTATTATTATTACCATTACGATCGTTTAGAGATTAATAGCAGTCCACGCGTCAATTTGCCGTAAGCCGTCATAATGGCGAACACATCTGGTTCGATACACGCTAATGCAGCTCGAAAGGATCGTCCAGGTGGTCGAGCTACCTACCAGATTTTTCAGCTTTCCGTTTCACATTGCTGCACCCTTTCCGCGATGGGCGCCTCCCACATCGAATGCACCTTTCCCGGCACCGCTATTTCCATCTATGTACATTAACCCGGTGTCAACGATCCTTGCCGGAAACGACAGAGAGGAAATGAAAAAGAGCACACCTTGTCGACGACACGAGAATTTCTTCTAGATGTCCTGTCTAAATCGATTTATCCCTCATATCTTTAACTTTATATAAATATAAAAATACAAAATAAGCAAATAATGCGACATATTTAAGGAAATGTAAAATTATTTAAACAAATTAAAAATTTTTAGTTGCATATATTATATGTATTATATTTATATCGTTGTGATTGTAATGAGTTTACGTAAATATGCACATGTTCGCATACAAAATATAAGATACATGATTTTATTAAAAATATTTTTCCCACATCACGTAAAAATTTATTCTATTCATACTTTGCTATAGAAAAAATTTAATTATAGAATGTACTAAATTATCTTCTCATACTCTCTCTATTATATACAACTTATATTAGCCTTGCGATATTATTGTTTCGTACATCAGATTTTCTCCGATTTATTCATAAAAAAAGAAAGAAAAGTCAGCTGCCGGAAACAATGACTTTCAAGGATTCATGGCGCACCCATCTTCTCGCGTGAATTATATTTGACAAATCAGATTTCCGCGCATATTTGCCTTCGGCAATGTGGATGTAGAGAGAGAGAGCAACCAGTCGGGTCTGAAATCGAGAGTTCTCCCCTTCGATCCCCCCGAATCCGGAACATCGCTGCATATGAGGGGCGAAAGAAGACGGACACGTCGAAGGGGATGGTATCGAATCAGGGTAAAGGGGGGGGGGGGGGGAAGAAGGGGGGCGG
>NW_021850337.1:1395100-1403468 GCF_003651465.1 Formica exsecta
GGGGGGGGAACGAAAGCGCGCAGCTGCCCGAACTCGATGTCACAGCTTTCCGGCTCACAATGCGTACCGCCACAATGCATGATTTTACGCCATTGTTTGCGCCGCGCGCGGCACGAGCGTGTGCATAGGGTTGCACGCGTGCCGTACCAACACATGCGTGCGTGCCTATGGGCTCTCTGACAGCCACCTATTCCGGAGTAGACTTCGCCACGCGCAAGTCAGCATCCTTCTTTCTTTCTCTCTCTCGTCCTTGATGGACCTGCCTTTCTCTTCGTATCGTTTCAAACGATGCGTTTGTTTACCCCGAAAATACGCGTTCTTAACTCTCGAATCGAAATGTCAAATAATATTTAAGCAAAAACATGCGATCGCGCCGAGAGAGAAATAAAAAGAAAAAGAGCGTTTTAAAAAGAGATTAATTTATATAACAAATTTGATTATATGTTTAAATTAGTATCTATATGTATTTTCATGACAGGACCACATGTTTATTATAATTATCCTGATACCTATGATTCGCTAATGCAGTCGTCATGCTATTGCAGTAGTGTCTGCTATTTTATGGTCGGCAAATTAACCACCTGTTCCATTTACGTCGAATCATCGCGGCCGAAAATGAAAAGCTTAAACGCGTTGCATATGGAGGCGAGGCAACGCGACGCGACGCGACACGAGCACGATCGACGGGAGATACATCTATCTGCATAGTAATTGCCTTCCTAATTAATTAATAGCTAAGCATCGTAATGCCGCACGCGCTTGTAAACACACGCGCCAGCCATATGGGATGCAGAGGAAAGATATGCGGTCGGCGCGCTCGCTGTCCAGCCCGGGACGAATTTATGTTCGTTAATTAACGAGAGCAACGACACGCTGAGAGAGTAGCGTCAATATACGAGCGATCTCGCATTGTTGTATAAATAAAAGCGCCAAAATTATTCTAATGTATTACGATTTATCGACGTTATTTGTTTACTGTGCCATCGCGATTCCATCCAGTGTTATTAATCGCTCCATCAATGGAAAATAAAGCCAATAACGAGAGAAATTGTAAATACACGCTGAACATTAATTATGAAAATTGAAAGCCGTAGAAAATTCGAAATGTTTTATACTGAAATTGCGATTATTTTCGTTTATGTAACGAAGAACATTTGTGATAGATGAAAAATGTATCTAACAAAAGAATTGTTATATCAAAATAAATATATTGGTAAGTATATATAATACCAAGATTAATACATAAATTGTATGTACGAGGATATATAATAAAAAAAATTCGTGTTATATTAATAATATTTTAACATTTTTAATTTGATTGCTTTTTCGCTATATAATTTGATATGATTATGATCATTCTCTCTCATATCATACTCATCGCTACGGTCACGTGTCTAAGATTATGCCAACCCTCGTACTTTGCATCTCTCGATAACATCCGATTCCAAATGTAGATTTCGCCTGATGCGTGCAATTATCTCTCGTCGTTGTAATTAGCCTAACGAGAGAAGCGTACACACATTTACTTCACGCAAACGCACTATCGTCATGCAGATTCTATCTCTCTAATCACGTTAGGAAATCAATCTAGCGAGAAGTTGTTGCATTGATTGTTTGTAATTGCCGGAATTTGAGAATTTTAAAAATTGCAAATACATTCTTGTATATATTTTTCTTAATAATCTGCGATTTTAATAAAAATTTTTACTGCAATACTCTTTTTCCTGATAATTTTTATTCTTGTTGATTCTTTTTTGTCGATTATGAGTAATATAAATGTGAATTAAATTACATAGAATTATATCATAATATTACATCAAACCGTTTTACCGTAAAATGTCTTGTATCCGATTCCTCCGCAATATCAATCTCAATTGATCTAAATGAAAACAACATGCGTTCCGTAAAAATAAAGCGTCATGTGTTTTCGCGCGAGATAGCGAGTATTTAAATGACGACAGAATGTTATAGGCTCAATGGTTCATAAATTACGAAACCGCAAGAAATATTTTCAAATATGTTAGCACGATGCCAAATGTCGTCGTTGATCACGCAAATATTGTCCAGTTACTGAAACATCAACCACAATGTTGCGTCAATTTGTACGTTTCCACATTACATACTTACAATTTTATTATTCACGTGATATCGTATTCAGGATTTTTATTATTATAAAAAATATCTAATTTCTATGCTTCATAAGCTTATATTAAATTAAATCGATACAAGTTCTTGAAACTTTTATTAATAATAAACTTATTTAATTTAAAATAATTCAGAGGCTAAAAAAATGATATATTTTTTATATATATTATATAAAGAGAATATATATATACATATATAATAATTTCATAACAATATTTTACCATCATCGTATCTAGTAGATTCAATATGTTATCATTTTTATACTATCATTTATTGATAATTAATTTATTAGTTCACTTATACATTATATTACTTTACGAAATATATTTCTTGTTTAAAATTAATTAAAAATATTAACGATACGCATGCGAGTGAAACGCAATTTAATGGCTAACTTGCGTGCAACATTATTATTCTGGACATGAAATATTGCGAGATGTAATTAACGATTTTTACAATGTGAAAATAATGTTTTGCTTAATTACCACGTTCAGGTATGCATTTTTATGCAACTACGTAATACGCTCGGAAAGCAACGAGCGTGTATTATCGTTCCAGTTTATCGCACGCAATACGCGCACTTGTATACCGGAATTCTCGAATCAGCATCACATCAGAGACGGACACATTTGCACCGCAAATAACCGCTTATCGGTAAACCGCCGGCTCGCTGTTTGCCTGTCTTCTGAATAGTGTCTAACTTGATTGAGTCGTGAATATACGAGGAATATTTCATATCCATTTGTCGCAGCGAGTCAACACGCGATAATCGCGTAGTATTAATTAATTAGAGAATACCAATTCGATTCGCCACAGCCAAAAATTTCAACATCAATTATTCGGCCTGAATTACGTTAAATTAAATAAATTCTGAGCTTTATTAATATAATGTGCCGCACAAATCCGACATGATTAAATCAATGTCAGTATGAGAGAGGGACGCATTACTTTAGTCAGGTTTAATTATGTATAATACTAAGTGCAATTAAAATATTTTATTTCATTATCGAACTATTTTATGGAACAATATTATTGGTAATAAGTGAATGTTCTAATTATATAATAATAGCGTGAGTTCTAGAGGCGATTACTCTTCAAACGCAATGAATTATGTTCTTATTACCAAAAATAATGAATTTGTATCAAAGTTGAACGAGCTAAGGGTTAAATTAGCTAATAGTGGGTGCAACAGGCGCGAAGCGTACGACATGCCGGATTATTTATTAGGACACTCGTTGGGCGGAGCATTTCGATGGGTTTTGTTGTCCGACAGTAGTCTCTTCAACCAACATCTGTCCGGCGCATCCTTATCTACGCAAGGATTTTAGAGAGTTGCCCTTAGATACTGGCGTGCGCAACGTTATGGTTTGTTACGGACATGATGGTCATGCCGATACGATCTCATGTCGAGATCAAATCACCGATTCGTGTGAATAATGAATGTACAATGATATTGATGCTACTATTTTAACGTTTAGTTGACGGTTGATATTATAAAAGAGTCTGTATTAATTGTATCAGTATTTTTTCTAAAATGTTTTGTTTTAAAAAATATTTTTCGGATATTGATAAAATACAACGATTACTAAACGACAGTCTGTATTTTCTAAAAAATTGATTTTCTGAAGAGATGATAAATATTATAAAAATTTAAAAAAAAAGATAGTTATTTTATTACGACATAAAAATGTATGTAATGAAATATTCTATCACAACATATAGTAGATCGTAATATTTTTATCAGAGATATAAAACTTTAAGCATCGCGGAATGTGTAATAATATTGTTTATTAAAAGAAAATATTCTAAAAAATATCAATGTAATAAAATGTAGTTTTAAAATCATATATATGTGTTTCTGTATCATATGTCTTTTAAGAAGCTTATCGACATTGACGCAAAAGAATTTTAACTCGTCGAGCGCAAAGCAATCCTAAATGCGAGTCCTAAATCCTAAGTTCGATAACATCAATGCAAGCACCTTGCATTTCCTGTCCCACTTGCATTCTTACCTCGTTGCGCTTAGTCTCCGGTATGCGTGTTTCTTTGACCACCCCGAGAAATTCTTTAGGTCACCCCGAGTAGTTCTTGGTGTGTGTTTACGAGGGGGCTTTGTGCGTATACTTTGCACGCGTATAAACGTCTTTCCTCCGTGTGACCTCGAAACGCGCAACCTTTGTGCGCACCCTCGAAGGAGAGAACCCTTCGCAAGGTGCCGACGAAGATATTCGGGGTGAATGGATTTTACAACTGCGCGTACTCTATACCCTAAGAAGGCTGGGCTGCACGCACGTTTCCGAACTGCAACCTGCTTCGCAGTGTGACGTGTACACTGCCATGACGTCACGATTCTTACCGAGCCCCATCTTGGAGACGAGCTGCTCAAGGTGCAAGTTTGTGACGTATAATATCGACATTGGCGTCGAAATCAGATCTAAGAGTAATTTAAGTCTCAAATAATACTAAAAGAAAGCACACACGGGAGAGAGAAAGCGTCGGCTGATATTTTGGAGGAAGAAATTTAGTTCTATAATTTAAAAATACGAAAAAAAGAAATGTTATATATTATATATGTACTATGATAGATAGAATATTTTTAAAAAGTTTAACATTATGATTGCAGATGATTACGTAGCCAGTGAACAAAGATAAATGGAATGCAATAAGATATTAAAATTAAAAAACAATATAATATCAATTAAAAACGCAACATTGATTATCCGAAATAGAAAGAATGTTTATATCATTCATAATCAATATAAAAATGTAAAACAATGTAAAATTGCATCTAATACACTTATTATTAGCGTAACGTACAAGAGTTATATGTAATACAATATACGATATAACATTATCAATCTAAAAATGTATATTTTAAAATTATATTTTCCATTGTTCAAAGACACGACACAAATGCCATGTAAAAGATCTGCAAAAAATATGTAATGTTAAAAGCATGAGAGAGAAATATTAAAGAAACGTTATAAAGTTATATCTTCGTAATGATTAGCATCATATTAATCTCTCATTTAAATTCCGATGCACGGAGGTGCCCTGGTCGGCGAAGATACAAGAGCATTTTTATTGAAATCCGCAATCACGCCTGGAGAAATCCTTACGGGTCGATCGGACACCCCAATAAAAATTCCGGCATTCCGAACGCGAGGGATGTTAGAATGGTTAGTAGTCTAAGCCTATGACGGAACTCCCTCTAATCGCGCGCCACCAAGCAGCGATGATGTCGACCCCCGCGTTTCCTCCCCTTTCCTTCCCCCGTCGATCCCCTCGCCGTCTCCTGCGGACTCTTTTTTTTTTGTGCCGATGCATTGTCGGATCCAGGCCACAGCTGCCTGCAGGACCCCCATACGTGCCCCCATACGAGCCACGTCACACCACCTGGCCCTGCACGCGTGTGTGTACATATGAGGACGGAGGGGGGAAAGAAGGGGGACTAACACGGTGCACCCTCCCTTACGCGCACCGGGCCGGGACTCGTGCTTATGTCTAGGGATGCAAATGTATCGGGAAAGGATATCGTACGCATTCATACTGAAAAATATCGTGTTCGGCTCTTATTTTCCTCTAGAATATGTTTGCGAATGCGAATATCAACTTCAAATATATAAAAAGAATTATCCTTTTACTTTTAATTCTTATCTAAGAATAAAATTTTATGAGCAAAAGAGAAAATATCGTATTTATACTTGTGCAAGATTATTTTATAGATTTTAATTTTAGATATATAAAATATAATAGAATATGTTAACATAAATATTTAAAAAATGAAAAAGTAATACAAATATATTTTCCTAATTTATATTTGTCATCTCAAATTTACATTTAGTCTTTTTTTTTTTTTAAGAAAATTGAATATTTCAAAGCGCGATTTATAGTAATGCACGAATACCGAGCAACGTAGCATGATAACACTAACATTTAGGTGCACGCGTGCACGCTCGTGCACGGCAGATAGCCAATGGACGCGTGCTCCAAGGGGAGAGATACGAGGTGCCCACCTTATAGCTAACCCCGTGTCGATTTTGCGGCCTGCACCTCATTTCCATGCGTTCTCATAGATAAGATCTGCGAGCACACACACACGTGGCAAAAGGGACGCGCGTTGTCGCCGACTGCGAAATAATTCGATATATCTCGGGAGTATTGTCGAGGAAAGGATTGGCACGAAAAATAACCTCCTACACAACCTCCCATTGACTGATTATACCCGTGACACCACGCGATGGTATCGTCGTATTTTTCGTCGTGAATTTATACGGAATAATATTTACGCTAAGCGTGGGAGTTAGTAGATAGACGATATTATACGAATTTTCTCTAAGATTGTATAGTTTCACTTGATTTAAAACGATAATAAACACGTACAGTTTCGCATTTGCGTTTATCTCGCCATACGAAAGTAAAAAAAAAGAAACAAACAAAAAGATACGCCCCCTATTTACCCGCGTGAATGTAAACGGCAGGTGATAAAGACCTTATCGTTCGCCACGCAAAGTGACACCGGCTTATCGCATTGTCGTGAACTCGGATAACATTGTGTTTCGCGGCGTTATCATACGCGCAACCCTTCGCGGCCCGTCGCGGTGCACGCGATCATGTTCGGCATTCTGATAATTGTATTTGATCATCGCGATGGATCGCCGAAAAAAAAAAAGAAAAATGTTACCGCGGTATTAACTGTTACTGTTACAAGGATACCGTTTATCGAATCGACCTTATCAATCAATATCCACATTAACTTCCGTGATAATAATTCCCCGCTTTTTCAGTGCTCGATTTTAATAAATTTGATATTCTCACGTTAGTATCTCGTCATAATTATACATATAAATGAGATAAAAATACATCATGTGCATTACAAATCAGAAATATTTGAATAGAATATAGCAAAATAATTAAGCGTAAAAAGAAATATACACTTGAATATTTAAATGTTGTATATTTCGCATATCTTTCATCTTACTTGATTCTAAATTGTTTCATAATTTAGTATCATCAATCATTAATTTTTATTATAGTAATACTTGTATTGCAAATATCATTTATTTAATAATCCTCTTATTGAGACTGAGAGAAATTCTTTTCCCTGCCATCATCGAGGCAATCTTTCAATAGTTAATGGGGCAGATGCTGCTTTTGAGATACCTAGAGAGCCACTTTGAACAAGAATGCGTCCCGTTCATTGCCCACTTGAATATTGCGGTACGATATTCATACAATAACTATTTCGCGTTTCCTCGTACGGGATATAAGATATAAGAATACGCATCTGTGCGCAAAGACTCGATGATGCGGGCACGCGTCACGCACAATGAGAATCTCTCTCGTATTGCTTCAAAGAACCTTCATGTATCCGCTCACTTCTTTGCAAGTAACGCTGCTAATCGTTTGCTTTTTTAAATTGATTCATCGATTTGTAGATATATTATTAAACTGCAACAAAAATTACGTTCCTTTGTTTCTAATTGTTTGAAACAATTAAACAAATTATTTATACAACGTGATCGACTAAATAGACATTTTTTTTTTAATTTCGAGTGAAATTATTGTTTACGTTATAAATTTCAAAGATCACTGACTTCACAGATGCGTATACTTCGATCATCGCGATACGTTTTCAATGATAGTTCAGCGGGGTAGAACTGTGCACATTCTCATTCAGTGAGTATGCAATGTGCGCGCACAATGGATCGCAAAGAAAGGCCGCGAGTGCACTCGACAAATCGGTGCAAGCGACGCAAAGTCAAGCGACCAGAAATAAAGAAAATGCGCTGGCGGAAGTGTCGGAGCTGTCGGGAATAAAGCTTGAAGAGTCTCGAAAAAAAAAAGAAAAAAGAAAAAAGAAAACGGGAGCATTTATATATATGGAATCCTTTCATCTGGCGAAGCGGATTATATCATCGCGCAATTATTATGAATGACGTTTGCGATTCTTTCTTACAGTATTACTTTTTTATTTGTATGTATGCCCATATCAATAAAGTCCTCGAAAAATATACGCTCACTCTCGGATCAGAATATATCGAAGTATCTAAAGATAATTCGATAAATATATGAAATAGCCTATATAAATATTACGAATTGCGCCGTTGGATTTCGAGATTTATACGAATGTGAGACATTTGTCATCGAACGAATTCCCGAATGACGCTATCGGCCGATCACAGATTCTTTTTCATCGAGCAGTAATGAAGAGAGGAATGCA
>NW_021850337.1:1404820-1430494 GCF_003651465.1 Formica exsecta
GCAGGAATGAAGAGAGGAATGCAATGGTCTCGCTAATGTCCCGAATCGAGCGCCTCCTCCCCTTTTTCTTCCTTTTCTACGAAAAAGGGGAACAGGGGTCGCGTCCACTTACGCATCTGTCCACCAGCATCCCTCGGTAAATACGGCATATAATGCATGAAACACGCAGCGGGGACGCGACGCGAGCTCTCTCATAGTAGATGCGTATTGGCCACATGCCGAGAGCGTGTCTGGTACCAGCGACGACCGCAAAGAAAAAGCCCCGGAGATCTTAATCGCCGCACGGAGCCGCACATACAAAAGTCACCGTAACCACGATCGATTTTATTAATCGATGCACGAGTGCAGCCCTTGTTTCGAGTTCGTCGAACGAAAAAATAATAATTATATCGGGAGAAAAATGAATCAGTCCATTAAGCTATATATAAAAAATTATATATATATAAAAAAATTAAGCTATATATATATCAGTATTATAAAATTGATAATGGATTATTATAGATTGTCATTGGAAACGTTTTATGTATATATGTTAAAGCAATAAAAAAATTAAATGATAAAATTACGAATAAATAAAAACCGATAATAAAACCCGGTCTATTATAAAAAATTATTTCAACAATTACGCGCACCGT
This sequence comes from Formica exsecta, assembly GCF_003651465.1. NCBI lineage: Eukaryota > Metazoa > Arthropoda > Insecta > Hymenoptera > Formicidae > Formica > Formica exsecta. The sequence continues at coordinate 1,405,456 of NW_021850337.1, forward strand.
TAATTAGAAATATAATTTAATAGTTTCTTTCAACACACAATTTCAGATGAAAAAAATTAACTACCAGCAGAATGTAAAGTCCTCCACAATATCAGTGTTGAATAATTTGAATAGCCCGCAGATTGGAATTCTCACTCGAGGACAAGGTCCTTAACAAGACTGGTTCCTTTTTCGAAAACGCACGAATGATTTACGAAGATCTATTTGTAATAACGATCTATTAATAGACTCGTTCTTATAAGACGGCAATTGAGATAACTTTAAATTTATAGGGGCGAAGATAACGGCGGAGATCCGATTCGAGAGTTTCTCTCGATGACTTTTTCTATCGGACTTTCTTTCTCGAGCACCCTTATTATAGGTAATCGCAATGGATACGGGTACGATACGCGTGTACCTATAAGACGTAGATTCTACATTCCGTGAGATCTCTAAACCTGCGGGTAGACTGTGCATTCGTTTAAGAATAACAAGTTTCGTTCAAAGGTATTTTATATCGGTATTATAATCGCTCCTCGAAAAAGTGTTCCTAAAAAAGATTGAGCTTGATAAACCTTGATTGTTTATAAATTGATAGATCTATCTCTTTCTCGCGCAAATATGTCGTATCTATTTTGCAGAAAAAGATGATTCTTAAAAAAACATTCTAACAAAATATACAGTAACGAAATTAAATAATAATCGTACAAAGCTATATAATAATTTATTTGTTAAGGTGATGTCATTATTAAAAGTTGATTTCTCCGAAAATCCCGGATGAAAAAAGAAGAACTGTTTTAAATTATGCGACAGAATTTAAACACGAATCTTTTGAAGAAGAGAGAGAGAATAGAGAGAGAGAGATTATATCTACAATTTATATAAAAGCAATTTTATATAGAGAGAAGTGGAACGATTCTCGACGCGAACACTGTAGTTAAATTATCGAAAAAATTCGTCGCCGGTACATTAAACCGCTGTGTAATTATCTCGCGATAAATAGGGGATAATGAAATATTAAACTTCTCTCTCTCTCTCTCTCTCTCTCTCGAGCGTGTATTAAAAAAATATTTTTCTCCCTATCTTTTCTTTTGCCCTCTTTACGCTTCGCGAGATTGCAAATTATTGCAGCATAGTCGACGACGCGACCGACAGGGGCGTCTTCATAAACTTTCGAGTACTTCGTAAGGAATATTGCAAATTGTTCGTGGCAGGCCGAGGTAAATGGCGGCGAACGAAGCGGCAGGTCCCCAGAACAGGACCTTGGATAATTCCACGAGCGCAATCCGTAATTACATAACCGATGGACACGTCGCTCTAATAGCAATTAAAATTCCGGACTGCAATGAACTTTTAATCGAAGATTATTAACGTGCCAGAAAGGGTCCGCGCGTATTTCATTATTCTTCCCTCAATTTATCGCCCCCGTTTATCGCAAAGATACGTTTTACGAGAAAATTTTTCTCTGTATTTTTTTTAGTTGATGTCTCGATAACACTACTGTAATTGCCAACATTAATTACTTTGATGAATATTTCACTTACATTTCTCATTTAAAAAAAATTTTTTAATATATGCGGCGAAACAAAAACACAAAAGATTAAAAATGCTTATAATTTTAAATAACTGATGAAAAAAGAATCTTTTTAATCTTCGTATAAACTAAATAAATTATTGTATTCTTATTACAAATAGATCATAGACTAATCAATACTTATACTTTATATACATATTTTATTATTCCTAAAATATATTATCTATTTTAATATTCTATAATCTATTAAAATCATACGATTCTACATTCTAAAAGATTTTCGCGTACGATTAATTATATACGATATTATAATCATTAATATTTCTATTTCAATTCCAAGTTTTCTGTAATATATCTAATTTAGTAAGAGGCGAAACAAGATCCATTTGACGGCAGATATTAACTCGGATATTATATTTATCCGGATCCTAATTATGTACCCGCGAGGTATTAAATGAAGCCCCGGGCGCCCCCCTCGTGCGGTAATGGCACTTGTACGGTGTCCTATAGTGGATTACTTTACCCTATAGTGCCTGTACCGGGACACGCCGATATATCCAGGCCAGCTGCCCGGAAGAGCGACCGCGACACTTCCTTCCTGCACTTGCGCGTCCTGTCTATCCACGGTGTCTCGTAGTTCCGATTGCGATCTGTCATACGATCGATACCGAGAATACACCCGGTCATCGATATCCTCGCGATACGCGGCGACACGAGAAAGGAGACGGATGCATTCAACGTGACACGATTTTTCTCATTTCACGCGATTTTGTAAAAAATTGTGAAAAAATTCTACATATTATAATTGATAATTGCAATTTCTTTGATAATATTTGGTTATTTTTGGTTCATCAATTAATTTATGGAAGCTAATTTGCTCTTTCTAATGAAATTAATTATTTTCTGAATATAAATGCATTTTATACGCGTACCAATGAGATTTGCGACGATGAAAATGTTAGGAAACAATGGAAAATAAACTTTTTCATGGATACGTGTTCTAAATCCTCCTCACCTATCAAATATAGAATAGAATAAAATTCCGAATTTCTCAGATTGTCGACCAAAAATGTCTTTTACTAAATGAATTTCGTGTTGTATTTTGCTACGGTTTGACCTTTAGATATGTTAAAGTGTTTCTTTGAAATTCCATTTCTTATTCTATATTGTAAATGGAAAAAAGACATGCCTTTGCTTCAATTAAGTTAAGCTGCGATATCGTTTCTTATATCGATTTAGCAAACGGGCAATCCTATAATTTACGAAACAGAAATAGTTCAGTAATGATATAGGAGAAAAAAGAGAGTGCCACGATATGAATATTTACTGCTAGATATACCTACTCGTGTGAATATAAAGATAATGCAATTTCTATCTCACACTCTGCTAAAAAGAATACCATACCGGTAAAATAATTTCTGCACTCAGAACAATAATTAAAATTTAATAAAATCAACAGAAAAAGATTGTATTAAAAATATATAATTCTTATTTTAAAAAATTCTAATTTAAATGATAAGAAAATATAAGTGATAATATAATTCTACATTTTTTTCTGCTATTGTTTCTCTAAAAAAATATAAAAAATCAGATTAAAGATTAAAATTAATCAATATCTTTCGCACACACAACGGGATTTATGATACATTCTCTCAACTATAAAATATTTAAATAAGTATCTGATCTTAGGTCATCATTTCTAAAGAAGGAAAACTTGAATAGTGCTCAAGTAATACAAGGTAATTCATCGTTGTTATAGAGCAGATCGTACCGAATAGAGGTGACAGTTAAACGTATGACAGGAAACGTAAAAATGCAACGAGACACGTGACTCATCGCAAAGCGATGCGCAGGTTCCCATAACTATCCATTAAACACCAGAAACATATCCCACCTGTACATACGAGGGATGCACCCCGCCCTGTCAAACCGTGCAACAGTGCAATCATCCATCCCTTGCTTCTCGTCCCAAAATCGTGCGTGGGAAGCGGATATATTCGCAGCCCTCCCACGAACACTTTCAACACTTCGATATTTTAATCGTACTGTGTACACACATGAGATGCGCTATAAAAGTCGATATTTCGATCAAAATAGTAAATTTATAATCAATTTTTTTTACTCAAAATGCAATCAACATTATTTTCCAGAGCTTCTTAATTTTTAACACCCGACATCTTTACAATTTTTAAGACTATTAAATTTTAATTGATTTTAAAATTCAAGATGGATCGAAGAAAAAAGTTAAGTAATAATTTCGTGGACAACGGTCACGGCGAAAATATTCCGAAACCATATGTGCGGGATTTTCTCAAGGGCTTCTCGTTCGCGTCCCGCTACAACTATGTCCATTTCATGAGGAATCGTCGCTATTCGAAGGAGGGTTTCCCAAAATGTCTGATCCCGCGATTAGAAGATACTTAAAATAAAAAAAAAAGAAAGAAAACGGGAGACACCCGGTCTAGAATTAATTTGGCCTGATCTCTTATGGCTTCGCAACATCTTGTGTTATTTCTTCGAGGAAAGGTTTCTCAGCACGCGCCTTGCTCGCGATATATTTTGTTGTACATCGTAAAACACTCAATTGCAATCTTTTTTCTATTAAAATAATGAATATCGATATTTTTATTTAATAATACTAATTTATGATAAGATAATAAAATTAAAAATTCTAGATATTAATTCATTTGTAATAAATAAAAATTGCCTTTTGCTGGAAGATCCGTCATTAAAATTGAACAATCCAAAATTTTCCTCGACGTTTCGTAAAGTAATTTCATGTGAAAGAAAACGGGAGACACCCGGTCTAGAATTAATTTGGCCTGATCTCTTATGGCTTCGCAACATCTTGTGTTATTTCTTCGAGGAAAGGTTTCTCAGCACGCGCCTTGCTCGCGATATATTTTGTTGTACATCGTAAAACACTCAATTGCAATCTTTTTTCTATTAAAATAATGAATATCGATATTTTTATTTAATAATACTAATTTATGATAAGATAATAAAATTAAAAATTCTAGATATTAATTCATTTGTAATAAATAAAAATTGCCTTTTGCTGGAAGATCCGTCATTAAAATTGAACAATCCAAAATTTTCCTCGACGTTTCGTAAAGTAATTTCATGTTACAAACTCGCCGATATAAAGTCGATTAAAACAACGTACATACATTTTAAGATCGCTGCCGACTTTCACACAAATAACTACGGATCGCGATAGATATGCACCTCAAAGTCAAGTCCACAGCATTTGTCCGTGTCAACGAACTTATCAGGGGTCAAGAAAGGGTGATAGAACCTTGGCTTTCTTCTTACGCTCTTTATCGTGGCCGTCGCGTTTCACGGCGACATGTCGCCGTGACACCGAATAACGGTGCCACAAAGGGAATAAACGATGGAAAAGAAAACTCTTACGTCGGCTCTAATTTACCGATCGCATAAGCGAACAAAGTAGCTTTCGTGCGTTACATCATATGCATTTCCTCAAGAGGGAATATATCAACACGTGCGTATTCAGGCATCGCGTATATGTGAGTTACGTCAAGAGGGGAAGAAGAAGAAAGGATTATTTCGAAATTATCTTTATTATACGGTATCCGATATCGAGTAATTGATAATTTAATTTTCTATGTTTCTGATAAATAATTGCGGTAAAAGTACTATTGCAAAGACTCAAAGACTTATATGAGAAGAGATATGTTTGATTATAAAATACGCTTGGTTAGATGACTAATAATGTAATTTTGCATATTTCTGACAAAGAATCAAGAGAAAATCAAGTTAAAAATTAAGTTAAGAGAATTTTTAAGCAAACAATTTATGAAAATTAAATATTATTGTCCAATGTATTCAATTATCAAATAAAATTTATACTTCCACAGACTTTCATCACTAGAAGCAATAATCTAACTAAAATTAATAATTATACTGAAGTAATTAAATTATCAATAGCTTAAATCGTCGAAGCATTTAATAGATATTTTCTCTCCCTCGAGCTATCCTATTTTAATATCTTTTCTTTTTTCTTCGCGTTGGAAATTGAGAGAGCAAATTTATTAGCCTCGCGTCCTGGCACGTGCCAGTGGCAGGATCCTCTTACTCGTTACCGGTCATATAAAGACTCATGTACGGGTTCCTCGCGGTGCGCAGAAGCACCGTAATTTTACAGAGCCGGGTATATATATATAAGGTTATTATATTTCCAGAAGAGACGGTCAGCGTCTGATATTTTTCCCGCATATACCGAATTATATTACGAGGCGCACGTAATTAGTAATGCAAAAGACCGAACTATAGCTTATAAAAATTAACAGAAAACATCACTGTAAGAACAGAAAAAAAGTATTTTTGGGATATTTTTCTATATAAGTGACAATTTAAATTTTAGATAGAAAGTCCGTCCTTCATCTACATATCAATTAAATAGGTTTTAAAAATGTTTTACTTTTTATGTTTTATTTTTTAACACAAAACTTTGTTAAAAATCAATAATGTATATAGATGGAAAATTTGCAGTGTACCGTGCATGTTAATACTTTTATAAAAATAATATTAATGTTTTCAAAAATGCGTAGGAACACAAATACAACGCTAGATGTATTTATAAAGTTTCTAAAAATGCATTTTTTATTTTAAATCATATTAATTGAAGTAATCCCTGAGAAAATGTAGAAACGCATAGTTTCTATACTATTTTTTAATAAGATCTTATGTAAAGCATATCGCGCCGATTATATATATATATATATAATAACCCTTCGTATATAACATCGTAACGTATATAATAAATATATAATATTTTTATATCAAGATTTTATATTCTTTATCCTATATTTAATTTGGCAAAATTATGGCGTTGTTTGATATTGACTTTACATTAAAAAGGATTATTAATTCGTGTCGCCAAGTTATCACGATAAAGCCAATTTCTTAAAATTAAATAAAAACAAATAAAAAATGAAAGTTATAAAAATAAGATAGCTAAATAAATGCAAGTAGTAAAAGCGAAAATAGGATACACAAACGTACCCGCATTCTATGATTTATTACGCGTGTTGATATTTCATTCAAATTATTTGATTCATGTCATTTATAAGAGATACAGCACCGATTTCGACGAATCATCTATCAGCTGAATCATGCTTTAAACATGCCGAAAATGATATCATCTGGTACTCACCATAATCGACATTCCTCGACCCTCGGCACCTTCCCGCAGAGCACTCTTCCTGGAATTCTCGATCCTCCGCATACTTCGTTGATTGCCGGAGACCTGAAGCTGAATCTTCGTCGTGTAACACATTACACTCGCGAACGCGACATTCGTACACACTCGCGATGACCTTATTTCGGTATTTTCACGCGCTCACGACGCGTAAACATTCCAGTCCGCCATGATGGACGTCGAGTCGCAAGGTTAAAAGTTGCGCGCTTCCAACAATATCGTCGTCAGATTTTTCACGCAATCCGATCGACGAAACGTTTTGTCTAAACTTGCCGCACATGACACATGCACTCTGCCGTGTTACTTCGACCTTTTAACTCGACGAAGTGCGCGAAACAATCGACAATAACGAGAGAGACGATGCGACGAGCGCGACCGCGAGACGTGAATATGCCGACAGGTTGATGCGCGAAGTTAGCCGCAGCGATCTCTGAAAAGTGAAAAGTTTGATCAAATAAATATACTTTCTTAAATTAAAAAAAAAAACGTAGATTTTACTAAAAATGTTTAAAGCATAAAAATAAATAAATAAATAATTATATATATATGTATAATATATTACTTATTACTTATTAATAATATAAGAGAGAGATGAAGGGGGGAAGGGGAGAAATAAAAATTATATAGCATACAAAGCAAAGCGCGCAATCACATTCGTCGAGCGTTACGGTTCGCCTTTCTCGACATTTGCGCTTGCAACGGCATTATCGTCGTTGCCAATCCGCGAGATTAGTCCTCATAATAATGCACCTGCCTCACGAGGACGCGGTACATAGGCGGCACAATTAACCCCGAGATGAGAATTACCGACGCGAGAGCGCAACCCGATAGCGATCTTACGTTATGTACAAGCCGTGCGCATACTGTCGTCTGGCACGAAGGCTCTCCGCGATGATTGTTTCGTTAAGAATTAATCGCCATCTTTATCTCACATTAATCTGAAATCGCGGACGAGAAATTCGAAGTTTCGAAGATGAGCAATAATTAATCAAGATCGATCACAGCTAGAAATACCTAGAGGACATATCTAGGCAAAAGAATACTTTCACGTCGAAACTGTCGATTTTATAGAATATATGTGATAGAGAATGATAAATTATATTTCAAATTCATAGTTTTTTCTAATTTTATTAAATTGATTCAAATATTTTAAATTATGTGAATAATTTATTTAAAACAGTTAACTTTCAATCTCTTAATTTAATTAATTTTATATGTAGGCGAATTGAGAAACAGATCGGGAAATTTAACTTTTTATAGTTATAATAGAAATTGAATGATATGTGTGTGTAGGGGGGGGGGGTGGATTTTACCTAGAAGAAATTATGATAATCGATCCTGTATGTATGTGTATTATTAGAGAGAAAGAAAGAGAAAGAATATAGGTATTTATACATATTTACACAAGCGTTGTTGACTATATGTGCCTAATCACCACTGATCACGCGATTGGCGCGCGATAACAAAACAAATATTTCTGCTAACGTTCCAAAACAACTGTACGAGTAGCAAAATTATTACAGAGGAAAGTAAATTTCTCATACTTATACGCTGTTATAAGATAGTACATTTATATTATCTTTCTCTTTGAAATTTCTCTCACATATCGCATTATATATAACGTTAATCAAGAATTATTTTACGAAATATATATTTTCTAACATTATCTTTATAATTGCGTATAATTACGATTTATCATTATAAAAAGTAAATATTCAATCCATTACAATGATATACGAAATACGATGTACGCGCGATATTATATAATTGTGACATAATAAATAATTCTATATTGTAATTATGCTTCATAATCAAATTAATATATCTAAACAAATTTTATAGATACATGCAATAATATATTGCATAAGTATTAATCGATTATAAAACGATTCATTATGCGTCCATTTTAATTGTCAGGAACGTGAAATTAACCTCGGTTTGAATTAATCACAGTCGATACGAAATATTCTCCGCTCCGATGCATATAAATTAATATATATGTCGTATGATCGATATTTAAACATCTTCTATATCCTAATTAGCGCTGATTAAATTCTGTGAATTATACATGCTTTCAAAGAATAGTAGCTTCGTCCCATTAGCATCGAAATAAATTCACACTGTTCTAGATATTAATATAGCAGACGATATAAATTAAATCTGACACAAGAGGAGATTAAACCGAAAATCGGATTACAAGATTCGGTAATCTTGACGATAACACATTCCAAAGATAGAACCGTGAATGTCCAATTCGCATATTGCGTTGACGCTACAAAATTTAGACGATTCAAAGTAAACTTTCTATTAATTTTCTCACCGGATTTAGCGAATAGAGAGAAATATAAAACTGATAATATATAATTGTCGATCAATTGAAATGTTAATTCTTTCGATATATCGTAAGGTCCATATATTCAAACTTATCAATATATTATATAACAGCAGTTGATAACAATAAAATTAAAAATTAAAGAATTAATAAAAATAGACAATAAGTGCGGGTTACATTGTTGAAATGAATATTCTATTTGATGTCGCGCGGAAAAAAGATCTGAAGTTAAATTCTGATTTTTTGAACGATTTGAAAAGATTCATATTGATTTTTCTTTGCACGAAATTATAAGTCTCAAAAGGAAATTATCGTTAAATGTTAACATTAAAGTTTTTCTAACGAAATTCACGCCTAAGGATATGATACTGCGGCGTGTAGTACGCGAATAGTAATCGGAATAAGTAATTGACGACAGCCCAATCTCGGCAATTGCAGGCCGGTCGGCATTACGCTGTCACCGAAACCCCAGTGACCTGTCATTCAAGTGTCACATAAGAGAGACAAGAAGAAAACATACCCCTCGTAACAACAGAAAATCGAGAGATCGCAGATCACGCGTCATAGGGAAGAGGCGGAGTCTGATACAGCGTTACGTCACCTCTCGGGGAAAAGTTGACAAAGGAACGAGAGAAGATCAATGGAGATGCGTTACGTGTTATCGAAATCCGACCCTCGTTCAACAATATAATGGGATATTAAATTAACATTGAAATCATTACTTCGAGAAAATCTCTCTCTCTCTCTTTCCTTTTTATTATAATATTCTAAGATTTTTTCTAATATGCAAAATAATCATGTAATACGCACGAAATATTATATAAATCTCCCCAAAATTCAGATTACCTAAATATATACAGGGTGTTCAAAAAAAAACCATTCAATATTTATATGGTAGATAAGACACATTATACTGAGTAAACATAGCTCAACCGTTTCTGAGATATAAACATTTTTATATATTAGCATCTCGATTGACTTACCGGCTTCTACGTGTCGCATGCGACGTGAGAAAAAGATAATCTGTCTAAATCTTAATCTCGATATTTACAGATGTTGCACATCCTCCTTCCATTTCCATACACGCTTGGCGTCTTACAAAATCGCGAATTCTCTCGAAAATTCCAGGTCTCTGTCGAATTATTCGACAAGCACGCTGGATTCGGTCACGTAATTCTTCTAACAATAAGTCATTTATCGGCGAAGAATACATTATGCTTTTCAAATAACTCCGTAATACGCTGACATTTTCAACACGATACTTTGTAACTGTGTAATCACCAAATAGATCCGCAATCGCCGGTTGATGACAACTGACTGATTGCCGATGAAATCTTTTATTATGAAGTATGTATGGAAATTGAATGAAAACATTCAGAGCGCGGTTTATAAACACTGAGGTAAACATCGCATGCGTAAAAGCCAGTAAGTCAATCATGATGTTAACATACAAAAATGTTTATATCTCAGAAACGATTGAGTTTTCGACTTATATTTAGTAATATTTTTTTACTCAGTATGGTTTGTGTCCTATCTACCATATAAATATTGAATGGTTTTTTCTTTAACATCTTGTATAAATATATAAATATGAATAAATAAATATAAAGATAATACAAATTTTGTCCGCATACATAATAATCTTAACATAAGAAATTTTGAAAGAGCCACATTAATAAAAGAATCTGTGTTTGCAAATAAAATGTGCGATTAACGGCAATTCTACGACATCCTATTAATATGTTTTCGGAAAGCCATGCAAATAAAGTGTCAACGCAAAACAATGGGGCTTTTTGTCCAACAAGTTTTATCGTTTCTCCGGCGAAGCTTGCTTGCTTTTTATTAATTGCAAGTCGCTTGCAAGAAACATCGAAGTTGCTCATTTAGCCCGTAAAAACTCTTTATCAACAAAGTTGCCTGCTAGATCGAAACACTAGATTATAAAGTTCTAGCACGATACGGCAACTTTCGTGGCACTAAGGTTTTTCACGTCTCGTTATCGTACATTATTACGTCTACGTAAATCTGCACTCTTAATATTGCACAATCAAGGAATATCTTAATCCATTTGTCCAGCAATCATCAATTTTATAATGCGAATAAAAATAATAACTACGATAATCAATAAATGCATCTATCCTATAATTCTGTTAATAATAGCTAGATTATTTAATGTAGCGTTTTATCTCGGAAGAGAACAAAATAAATGGTAATATAAAAAGAAAAAATTATAACATCGAGTAAAAATATTTCGTGACGAGAGGACACGTTATCATAAATCAGCGTTCCACATACCGGGTGCGATCGCCTAATCTGTGATCGTTTAATCGCGTAACACGGTACGTGCGCTGGCCGGATTTACGTATTCGTGCCAGAAGGAGGTGAAAGTGTAACACTGTGTCGCGGATAAATGATTACCAGAAAATTGCAGTTCACGTCGACCGGCCAATCCATTTCGTAGATCGCTGGGTCCTTTATTCTTTTTCTTTTCTTCTTTACTTCCTTCACTTAGGCGTTTCTATCCGTTTTTTCTTTCCAACGACACGGTCGATCGATGCGTTAAACCTTCGCCGAACGATTAGAGCGTGTAGATTGCACGCTATTTTGCGAGCAAGCAAACCGCGATAGTTGTAAGTACCGCTGTGTGTACGTTATAAAAAATAAGAAAATGCAATCGCGTTGGAAAAGCAAATTCACGATCTGCGATAGAAAAAAATTTTCTCTCTTTCTCGCGACAGAGAATTAAATAATATTTTAAGACACGGTTTATTTTACTCAATAAATTTTATTTACGAAATCATTATATTGTGTATTTTATATGTATATTCGATTTATTATATATCATTTATATAAAGTTACTTAATTAAATACATCAAATAACACACGATGTAATTTAGCAAGTATTAAATATAATTTAAACGATAAGAATCAAATTGGGAAAATAAATTTAATAAAGTGTGAAATTATTGTATATATATATATATACATATATATATACCCATACGCGAGATAAATATTGCATTTGAGAATTTAATAGACTTTTTCTAATGATAAGAAAGAAAGGCTCGTTAGATCCACAACTAATACATTTTTCTGAAAAAAGTTCCCACGAAGAGGCGTCATACGCCATCGACGAACGTTTACAGGTTCCCATGGAAAATGATAGGCCTCCCGCAACGACACTAGGCACCAAGGTGCGCATTATAGTATCTCCGTATTTACGGCATTGCCTCGGCATTTATTGAAATAACGACATATGGCGCGTGCATACGCTCTGTTGTGTGGCACGTTGAACGGCAATTATTTCAATTCCCGTGCAAGTAAACGCGGATACGTCGAACGTGATATTAGAATAAATTGCGGAACGGGGATAGCGAATGCCGCCGGAAATATGTAAACACAATGGTATCGCGAAATATATAGTATAGTCGCTCTTGTATGTTCCTTCAATAAAATATTCACCCAACAACGTAACATATTTACGATCGTATCCTTAATCACATCTTTCAATATGTGAATTATTTGTATAATTTTATATCATTTGTCCAAATTAACCGAAATAATATATAATACTGTTTTTGCAAATTAATCGTATAATTAACTGCGAAAAGGTTATTATATTTATATGTTTGGTATGAGAATAACCGCTGATACCTTTCACACACACATTTTAATTTTTAATCTTCATAATTTTCATAATTAAAATTATGTTTGACTTTTCTGTCAATTGTTAAGTAATAAAGCAAGCGCCTTGAAATCGGACGAAAAGAAGGGTTTTGCCTAAATAATATTATATAATCCTGCAGAAATTTTTAAAATTTCTTTTGCATCGAATCTCACAGTTTTTTCACAATTATTTCGGATCTCTTTTCCATTATTCTGCGCACCCCTTGCCATTCGATTCGGCATTTTTTTACGATGCCCATCATTATGCAACGATAGGATAGTGGGTGGGTGCGAAAGGGATCGTCGAGGCCTCATTCAAGGGCCCACCTGTTGCGATCTCCACCCCTGAATATCCTTCGATCAGTATACCGGTGTTCCACGAATTTCCAACCAGGAGAACGCGACGTGTCCTTTGTCAAAATTCGTTCGCTTCGTATTTATTAGGGATAGAGAAGAGAAACGGCGTCGGTATTATTGATTTTCGCGTAGTCACGCGTAACAAGTGTGTGCGTGCGATGAATAAACGCAATGTAGAAATTTCTATGCGCGATACAAGACAAAAATAACTTCGTAGCTGGAAACTCATCGTAGCGCGTTGTGCGTAACGAAAGTTTTCCGTGCTCCCCGAGCCGAGTCTCGACAATGGCTATCAATTATTCAAATCGATTGTCTTGAGTCTTGATTCTGCGCAACATTGTACGTGTGCGTTGGGCGAATGGGAAAACGAAGAAAAACGAATGCCGGCGCTGCTACGGGGAAAATTGGAGCGCGTGCATTGTAAAAAAAAAAAACCCGTTCGCAAATGGGGGGATTTCGTGCTTTAATACCACGTTATTTTGTAATAGTTTCCGAGAGAGAGAAAGGGGTATATTATTTTGTGGAGGATAATACACAGGTTTCCGAGAACACGCCGCTGCGAATAATTAATTTACAATGCGTCCGTACACTTTAAAAGCTATCGTTTTAATATACCGAAGAAGAAATCGATTCATTCTAAAGAAAAATCGCAAGATATAATATTTCTTCTCTATATTAAACTCTGAATTATTTCTTGAAATGGTATTTTTAGAGAAAAAATATAATTAATTATAATAAATAAATAAATGAAGTTATAGCGTAAAGTTATGTGTGTAAAAGGTACTCTAAGTAATCTTTAATTGTCGATTTATTTTTTACCGAATAGCTTCACATAAGGATAATTTGATAACCCTCGAAGGATCATACAGAGCGCAGTTCCCATCGGAAAAAAGCTTAAGATCGCCCGTAATTAATAGACATCGTTCTTTTGTTACCATGAGATCGCATCGCGATTGTCTCTCTCAACGATAGATAACAATAAAGCACTCGATGATTGCGTCCGTTCGCACGTACGATGCCCGAAAGACTGTTATCAGAGAGCGTCTTTGTAGTGGCCGCATTGTTACGGTTAAAACGAGGCAACGTTCCCTTGCACAGACAAAGAACGCCGCGTCGATCCGATCGAGGCACTTGTAAGACAAAGCAACCACTTTGTTCTCGAAATTTAATGGCGTAGCCTTTTTCCATTCCAAATCACCACCTGTTTGTGAGAAAAATGTCGCCCGGCGCATTTAATGCAGCATATATTATATCTATGTCTACATTAGACGAATTAATAAAGAAGGGTTTTGCCTAAATAATATTATATAATCCTGTAGAAATTTTTAAAATTTCTTTTGCATCGAATCTCACAATTTTTTCACAATTATTTCGGATCTCTTTTCCATTATTCTGCACACCCCTTGCCATTCGATTCGGCATTTTTTTACGATGCCCATCATTATGCAACGATAGGATAGTGGGTGGGTGCGAAAGGGATCGTCGAGGCCTCATTCAAGGGCCCACCTGTTGCGATCTCCACCCCTGAATATCCTTCGATCAGTATACCGGTGTTCCACGAATTTCCAACCAGGAGAACGCGACGTGTCCTTTGTCAAAATTCGTTCGCTTCGTATTTATTAGGGATAGAGAAGAGAAACGGCGTCGGTATTATTGATTTTCGCGTAGTCACGCGTAACAAGTGTGTGCGTGCGATGAATAAACGCAATGTAGAAATTTCTATGCGCGATACAAGACAAAAATAACTTCGTAGCTGGAAACTCATCGTAGCGCGTTGTGCGTAACGAAAGTTTTCCGTGCTCCCCGAGCCGAGTCTCGACAATGGCTATCAATTATTCAAATCGATTGTCTTGAGTCTTGATTCTGCGCAACATTGTACGTGTGCGTTGGGCGAATGGGAAAACGAAGAAAAACGAATGCCGGCGCTGCTACGGGGAAAATTGGAGCGCGTGCATTGTAAAAAAAAAAAACCCGTTCGCAAATGGGGGGATTTCGTGCTTTAATACCACGTTATTTTGTAATAGTTTCCGAGAGAGAGAAAGGGGTATATTATTTTGTGGAGGATAATACACAGGTTTCCGAGAACACGCCGCTGCGAATAATTAATTTACAATGCGTCCGTACACTTTAAAAGCTATCGTTTTAATATACCGAAGAAGAAATCGATTCATTCTAAAGAAAAATTGCAAGATATAATATTTCTTCTCTATATTAAACTCTGAATTATTTCTTGAAATGGTATTTTTAGAGAAAAAATATAATTAATTATAATAAATAAATAAATGAAGTTATAGCGTAAAGTTATGTGTGTAAAAGGTACTCTAAGTAATCTTTAATTGTCGATTTATTTTTTACCGAATAGCTTCACATAAGGATAATTTGATAACCCTCGAAGGATCATACAGAGCGCAGTTCCCATCGGAAAAAAGCTTAAGATCGCCCGTAATTAATAGACATCGTTCTTTTGTTACCATGAGATCGCATCGCGATTGTCTCTCTCAACGATAGATAACAATAAAGCACTCGATGATTGCGTCCGTTCGCACGTACGATGCCCGAAAGACTGTTATCAGAGAGCGTCTTTGTAGTGGCCGCATTGTTACGGTTAAAACGAGGCAACGTTCCCTTGCACAGACAAAGAACGCCGCGTCGATCCGATCGAGGCACTTGTAAGACAAAGCAACCACTTTGTTCTCGAAATTTAATGGCGTAGCCTTTTTCCATTCCAAATCACCACCTGTTTGTGAGAAAAATGTCGCCCGGCGCATTTAATGCAGCATATATTATATCTATGTCTACATTAGACGAATTAATAGATATTTTAATAATTATCTTCAATTAAGTAATTTGTGTGCACAATAATGACAAATTAATTTAATAATTGGAAACGTAGTTGATATTGTGACAATTATATAGAAGATATTAATACGAAAGTTATTACGAAAATGTCATCGTAAACATATAAATAAATTACAGAATAACATATGTATATCGCGTTAATGTTGGAATTAAAATATAAACAATTCAATATTATAAATATAAAATTAAAATTATTAAATTTTGTTTGATCAATATAATTGTAATAATTAATTGCAAAATGCATTTTATACGGGGAGATCAAAATTTGAACATTACCTTTTCTACTTCGAGCACAAAACGCGTTCTCGTTACTTGCGAAATAACAGAATACGATGGAATTGTATCATATAGATTCTTTAACGCGTGGATTAAAATTGCGAAATTTTGTTTCTACGCCTTGTTAAACTGTTAATTATACTTCCGCGTAGCGAGCTGCGGAAATTGAGACGTCAGACGATGAGAATTGAGCGTCGCCCGATTCATCATTCGGAGGGTTAACACCGGTTATGTCGGTGGGATAGCTTCGCATTTAAGCCCCTCGTAGTCGATTCAATTCCGATCGCCGTATCGCGTTCGCCCTACGACCGCAATAATTTATCGAATTCCTGAAGAACGAATCCAATAACCGTCGCGATTACGACGACGACGACAAACCATTTGGCTTGCGAGCGAAGATCCCAACGCGCGCTGTATTTATAGGTTTCAATTAAAGAATCCAAACGGCCGCGCGATCGGACGGCAATTATTTTTTATTTCATTGACACGTGGAAGCCCGGAGGCAGATGTCCGAATGACTCGCGTGTGGGCAATTAACTGCCCGATATTAGCGTCATATAAAGCCATAAACTGTAGATTTCTATTCTCTCATTAGAGGCATTCGAATATTACGCAAAGATAAAAAAAATGATCTGTATTTAACAACAATATGTCCCTATTTTTATACTTAAATTATTATTTTTTATTTTTATAATTTTATATTTTTATCTTGTATAAAGTAGCAAGAAAGTTATATACGCGATTCTCTGTAACGCGACAATTTTTTTTTGGCGAAACATCGTGTATGTAAAGACGAATAAATAGCAAATGACATTGCGTTACCCAATTCTTTTTTTATCCTTCGATCCGTAAGAATTTTTCGTGTCTCTCCCTGTGTCTCATCCAATCTACCCTTGATGTCTTACCAGCGGGATGGTAAGTACCCTGTCGGGCATCCCCCCAACCCTACGACGTAAAGCATCCATATCAATAACGTTTATTCCATTTCGTAGCGTGACTGGAGATTTTGTGCGTTTCGAGGCACCCTTTCGAAAGACCGGCTGTTTGTCTTGAGGACGAGAATATCGCCCCATAGCGCTAGTAAAGTGCGGTGTAATGGTGTCCCGCCGCAGGCATACTTAGCTAATTAAACCGTATCGTAGATATTCGTTTCGGCGGATTAAGTTACGAAGAGGGCACGCGATCGTCTCGCAGCTGCGAACAGTTCGATACACTGTCGAAGGAAATGCCGAAAAATTTTCTTTTGTCAAACCGTCCGATCAAAGCGAATGACTTTCCAAGCCCCTTTTTTAATCAAATATGATATTACAATATTATACACTCTTCTTACCATTTGCAATGCAAACTGAAAGTCACACGCATGATATACATCTGTATTATTTAATATAAATACTTTTCACAAGAAAAGACATTCCTTAATTCATTTCCTAAGGTAGTTGATTAAAGTAAAATTTCCCATTCACATTGTAAACTAAATGAGTAAAGGGAAATGTAGTTAAGATATAAGATATAAGAAAAAGATTTTCGAGATTCTCTCTCTTTCTTTATCACTATAATATATTCTTCACAAATAATGCTCGAAACAAAAAATATATCAACATATAAAAAAAATCTTGTTTATATTATAAATTTATTTTATATTATATATATTAATCTTTTATACGTTTCAATAGTTACAACTGGAAAAGTTAGATAAAAATGCTAATTAATTTCATTGTTATATTTTTTGATCTAAATTAATATCTTGTAAAATTTTTTGCAAAAAGTTCGCATAAAAAAAATAAGAATTAAAATTTATTGAAAATATTTAAATACGTGAGAATTTCAAGAACTAACAACGTTGGTAACATGCAACATATATACACGTACACAGAGCGATAGATAATAGATAATAGATATAAGTACGTGCTCGGTGCGTAATAGCATTTGCGGGACACATCTGTCGACGCATGCTATGTATGCTAGAGATAAGATCTATGGACTAGTCTAATCGATTATGCGCGTTCAATCCGCCCGCACGCCTTCCAATATTATCATTCTTCGACCTTAACATTTGAATGGATAAAATTCGTCGTTAAATCCAGAATGAAAAATGACAACAGAAAGCGTTGATAAAATGCACATTGAATGTACGAAGAGATATGTATGTGTATATGTATTTACATAGTTTCTCGCAGATTCTATTTATTTAATAAATGAGTGTAATTATAATAGTCCTATTTCTGTCAAGACACTTGTTATTATGATAATAATAATTCAAATTATAAATAATAAATATATATCAATAATGATAAATAATTTATTAGTATAATATTTTTTGGACATTATTAAAATAAATAAAATAAGTCTTTTAGAGATTGAAAAGTTGTATGAGATCACGACATCTGTCTGGAGCATTACGGGAATACATTTATCCTAAGCATAGGTTAATTAAAGGCTGGCCACGTAATAGCCTCATTTATCAAAGCCACACTAATCTAAATTGGAGTCCAGGCACGTATACAGTCATAAGAAGCAGATCCGGCTGCTTTCATTCTCGATTTCACTATCGCTATCTCAAGGTCGCATAACTGTCACTGCATTGCATGTAATTTATAATCCTAGTATTTCATTGAATCTAATGTTGCTATAAAATTCAGGATATTGATACGATGAGAAAGTGAATCGAATATTCAACGGAAATAAGGTAAGTGTCGGCGAATTCCGAAATTCCCCTTTAAGCGAGAAGAAGGTCGCGGCGATAACTATTATTACAACCTCGAGTTAGATAGGGGTTTAGGATTGCGGAACCTTGGCTCGCCGCGAATCGGCCTTGAATGCCAATGTTAAGCCCGCATATTTCAGCCGATGTTACGACGGTTTAGACAGTCAAATTGAGACACGCCGTCGAATGACGATACAGAAACGAAGACACAGGTGCGAAATTGACATGTACAAGAGACAATTTATTTTTCGCGACAAGGATCGACGTGCACAGAGTCGAAAACATTATTATTTAGTCAATGTTCGTACATTAAGAAGGTTGTACGTTGTTAATCATCAAGTTCTTCTATCTTGGCAATTTTTGACAATGATTCGATTTAGTCCTCTTATAAAATTAATTTTCCTTACATTATTGTGTTATATATTGCTATTATTGTATAATAATTACAAGTTAGATAGATTACTCTTTTTAAAAAAAAAGTCCTAGAAAATAGAAGCAAGCCTGTTCCAAATCGTAAATTATTACAATATCTAATCACTCTAATACGCTCTTTATTTACATGCCGATATAAGCTTTTTTAATTAATGTGACATGAAAAAAAAGAAATGGGAAAATTAAATTTTATAATTAAAAATATTTTTAACCTTTGATATATTCGATGTAATAAAAGCGCAGCTCGTAGACGTGTTCAAAATGGACAGGTAATAAGCGCCTCGCGCGAGTTATATTAAATTAGTCAGAGTTATTCTTTATTGCTTCTTTGAAACTAAACGAGCAATTTAGTATTCGAGAGATGAGGAATACTCCAGCATCTCTCCGAGAGATCGTTTACGATACAATTTCGATGTCGCAATCATTGACACTTCACCGACGAAGCATTTCCTGGACAATAGAAACATCTCAAGGCGATCGCGTCGTTTCGTTCCGAGAAATTCCGAAGTCGGTCATGAATTTTATTACAGCTATCGAATCGAAAGGGATGCGCTCCATTTGCGACGGGATTTTACGTGTCTCTCTCTCTCTCTCTCTCTCTCTTTATATACTGTGACACGACAAACGCAGATCCCGACGCGTGCCACGACCGGGGACCACGAATTATAGAATTCCCTCGTTCCGCATCGAATTCACTCGTCCCTCGCGATTGATCTCTCGCCCGGAAACTCACCCCTCGTTTCTAGAGGGTGACAATAAACTTTCGATTGCCCCTGCAGCTCTGCAGCGTGCCGCTGCATTTCGCATGACGCCACGATAAATACGACCGACAATTTGATGTACGATAACTATCTTTAGTACAAGAAATCTACTTTTCTTTTGTATCAAAAACTGCATATATTTATATTTATTTATATAACAAACACGTAGAATAATTGTTATTATTGCGTGAAATATAAAATGTTTGCATACTTATTAGCATGCTCTATTGAGAAATAAGATGTTACAATTACATATTTTACAGCTCGCAATCTGTATTTAATGTATCAATAAAAATATAAAATTATAATATATTAAAGCAGGAAAACTTTATTTATTCATATTAAAAATGTTTTATCATAATAATTATGTCGTCAAATAATCACTTCTTACGAAATTGGTTGCTTACCAATTATTCTTATAAATTATTTTTTTATGTTCGACTAAATATGGCATCGTTTAACCCGATTGTCGGAACCTACAAAAGGAAAATGTGCGTCATAATAGTTAGAAGAGTGCCATTCGGCACTATACCCGGGGGATACTTTTATACCGCGTCTGCGAAGGAAAAGTGATTTACTTCGGGGGCATAATAAGCGAGGGGAGGGGCGCGAGATATGTGCGGCACGCGTCGTGATTTTGTAGCAAAGGGTGCGAAATGCTGTTCGATCTGGCATGCTGCCGCAAAGCCCTCGTGAATTCACGGACCGTCGAGCATACCGAGGAGGTACGGAGACATAAGGCACGCCGTTTGCTGCCGCGGGGTGCGCGTGTAGATTTATGGCCACCGTACTTTTCCCGTGCTATCGTGACGGAAAAAGAGATACGCGTGTTCTGTTCATTTGCTTCGCCGCCGATAACAGAATGGAGTATTTGTTCAACTACCAGTTACTTTGTAATTCGTAATGTGTATATAATTACAACGTATAATTCTTGAATAGATTATTAATCAATATGCGACGTGTATGTATTCTTTCGTTAATAAACTTAACGCCTATAAATTTATAGTCATGTATCCGTAAAGAAAAAGAGTAATAAATATTATGACGAATTCCTATCAACAGATTATTTGTGTGATGATTCTCACGAGGTTAATAATAATCAGTCGTAATATATCTCTATTCTCTTTCTTGCATTCCTTATCATTCTACACGAAGAAAAAATATTACGAAAAGTTAACGTTACGTTGCTAAATTCTCACGAACAGGTATGCGACATGTGTCTTTCGCGTGGTGTTGTGAAAATTTCCCAACGATATAATTAGAATTCGAGAATTGCAATTATTTACCCCTAAAACCCCGATGAGATACCGCGAACGCATTTCCTGCGTAATCCTGGTTTCCGCCAATCCTCATATGTCCTTGCGTGTCGAATTTTTTACCGAGACGCTATTATTACATGCATTATAACATACCGTTATTACACGCCACCACACATTTTACAAGGCAACTGTTGGTGTTTTTGCCGCGACGTAATGCATTCTGCTCTTCTAACGAGATTATCGATATACTTTCAACTAGTGTTGTCAATATCCGAGTACCCGAGTATTTGTTTATTTCAATATAATTAGGCAACTGACTATTAGAAAGCTACATACTTTCTAATTAAATGGTAATTTAATGAGTTTTTAATCGATTCTATTATCTCTCTCTCTCTCTCTCCCTCTCTCTCTTGTTATTCTATGCATAAAATATTAGATGAAATGATTATAAGATCCGACAAGATCACTGAAAACTAAATACTTTGCCATATATATACACGGAGCTTTTCATAATTCGCGTCCATTAATCACAGAACGCTATTCTTTAATGAAGAATATATAATAATATATCGGAAATATATAATTATCGGTGACTTCAAATATCAGAATATTCGAGTATTACTTATAATTTTTGATATATAGATATTACGAGCATGTCTTGCGATTTTAATATCCAGATAGCTGGATAATATCGAAGATATAATTAACTATGTATTCGCGTACTATTCAGAAAGCCGGGCTTACCCGGGTAATACCTACGCAAATTTTGGTGACGGATAGACATCCGTCAATTTAGAATAGAGATATATTCGGCTTATAGCATTACTTTCAATATAGTATACTCTTCGTCTTTACAATTCGAATATAAACATTTTAAATAATACAAAATTAAAATTAGTTCAATAATTATGTCATCTGCGAGGAAATTGACGAGATACCACGGACTTCCGCATCGTAACGGACGAGAGCTGAAGCATACGAGTGATAACGAGTGCGCGAATGGAGCGTAACGGCTCGTTCGTCGCGGGGGAGGCAGCGAGGGGTGGTGATGCAAAGAGCACCAAACGTGGCACCCACATTGACTGTGCGTGGTGGGGAATTAATTAGTTAACCGTCAAAACGGTCACCGGTCGCTGTGGAAAAACCGGTAAGCGAATTCGAATCTGTGCGCCGATGCGATTGTTTTCGAGCGTGGGAGGCCGTGTCATTCGTCGCCGTTATCTGCAAACGGTGTCGATGAAAAAGAGAAAGAGAGAGAGAGAGAGAGAGAGAGAGAGAGAAACAGAAGCAGATTTATCCCGCCGCCACCAATGGCGTGATACCGGAGGCTTGTCTATCGGTTCGACATCGCACAAACCACGGGACGCGCGGCTGTTTATAGTGGGGGTGCTGACGAAGCGTAGTGGGGTACAACGGCAGGATGTAGGTGATGCCGCTCCAGAGAGAGAGATACACCGGATCGGGTGAAGAAGGTGGGGATACTCGTGCGGGTCGGAGATGTACCCTCTCCCATGAAACCCGGCCGGGTTCCCCAATCCGATGTGGTAGGGTGTATGGCGTGTACGGTGCGACGTGGAGGGGCGACGAGATTGTCGGGTTGGCATCGAGGTGGCGGCAGGAACCTCGGGACGCAAGCTACAGAGCGGAGTGAAGGGAAGATCCGGGCATACGAGCGAACACGGGGTGGGGAATGGACAGACGAGACGGTGGAGCCCGAACACGTGCATAAAACTCGACACGGAGCCTAGTTAGGGTTAGTTTGCGACCGGACGAGCGACTGTGCGCTTGCGTGACCCTCGGAGGGCTCCTCTCCTCTCTTTCTCTCGCTTCGTCATCAAGGGTGTCGCGTTACGCTCTCCTCTTCCCATCCCGCGCGGTGCGCCCGCTCGCAAGCAGCAAGCATGAACCGAACCTCCGAGGGTCCCGCGACCTTCAGCCCGGTTTTCCCGAATCGGGACCGCGCCAGATTGAAGTCTCTCATCCGGCACGCAACGATCATCCGCCGTTACGAGAATCGCCGAGGATCACGGATCCAAAGAATGGATGAACGGAGGAGCGAAAGAAACGAGAGGTACGAGGTACTGTTGAACACTTGCTGGAAGGAACATCTCCGAAAAGGATGAAGATTGTTCTTAGGATCGTTCGTCCTCGGTGAATCGCTGATTCGGAGATAAAGAGACGAGGGAGGACGGAAGATGGCAAGACAACCACAGTAAGTACATGATAATCGAACACCATGTATGATCCATGTAATATCGTCGTGGAAACCTTGAGTAAAAAATACCATCAGCTAACATCGATGAATATCAATATCGTCATTGACGTATTATAAAAACGTCATTGTGGTTGTCGGCTTCTTGACCTCGTCCTTCATTTCTACAACATACGAACCAACAGTACAGAAACAGGAAGTTGCAAGGCGAACAAAATAAATCTTAAATTAACTACGTACCGATAACAAGTAGAAATGAAAAAATGAGAGAGAAAGAGAGAGAGAGACATAGAGTACTGATACTCAAAGTACAACCAGTATTCAAAAGACGCTCGGTGAAGATAAATGACCGCATTTTGCGGTAATAGAAAATTTTCATTCCTGCATACTTCTGCATTAAACAGCATCAAAAATTATCGAAGAGGATAATCACCGGTGTGATTATGGCAACAACAAGATGAATAGATATCCAAAGACATCAATTATTACACAATATTCCGATTCTTAATATTTTTTCATTATGCATATTGATGAGAATGTTTTCACAAGCGTCTGAATCAAAGATATCAATAACGTGAATAATATTCCAAGAAAAACTTGACAATAAGAATATATATATATTAACAGATCTTTAAACCGATCGCAATACAATCTCTGGTGTCAGTCAAAATGTACATTTTTTGGCAATCAAGCATGCCACAATTTTCGACACTTATGATGCAGCATATTGATAATCGGATCTAATATAAGTTCATCATACGAGAAACTATTCGGGTAAGTACTTTATTAAAATTTATGATTTAATCTGAAATATATATAATGCTAAAATATATTCATGAATGTAATGAAAAGTATCAATTTTGAATATGTATATATGATATATTTATTTTGTGTTAAAATATACATATTCTGAGCATTCTTATTCGTCATTCGCAAATATATTTTGGTCAATATTCTAAAATATTAAAACATCTACAATTATCAAAAAAATTATAGATTAGATCCGAGAAGAATCGCGTTGCTGTGTCATATCATCTACTTTCAATGACTACAACGATTATGATGATAACAACGATCACCGGTGGAAGACATCTCTAACTGAATGCAATCTTTTAAGATAATATGGTATGTCATAATCCATTTTAATACTCGGAAAAATATTTCACCAACTCGCGATAATGCAATTTTAATTGAATAATGTAAATAATATAAATATTTAATAGTGTACGAGAATATCTATATTCATATATGTATAAGTTACTTTATATTCGTTAATAAGTATCCACATAAATTACGTTAATTATAGTCTAGCAAAAATTAAGAAGACTGAAGTAAATCAAAACAAAAAGAAAAAGGCTCATTAGAATTTAAACGCGTATACGTAGTAGAATTATAGTCTATTGATAAAAATTTTAAACATTTTGATTTTAATTTAAATTTTAAA
>NW_021850337.1:1432032-1448864 GCF_003651465.1 Formica exsecta
TATGGCGTGTACGGTGCGACGTGGAGGGGCGACGAGATTGTCGGGTTGGCATCGAGGTGGCGGCAGGAACCTCGGGACGCAAGCTACAGAGCGGAGTGAAGGGAAGATCCGGGCATACGAGCGAACACGGGGTGGGGAATGGACAGACGAGACGGTGGAGCCCGAACACGTGCATAAAACTCGACACGGAGCCTAGTTAGGGTTAGTTTGCGACCGGACGAGCGACTGTGCGCTTGCGTGACCCTCGGAGGGCTCCTCTCCTCTCTTTCTCTCGCTTCGTCATCAAGGGTGTCGCGTTACGCTCTCCTCTTCCCATCCCGCGCGGTGCGCCCGCTCGCAAGCAGCAAGCATGAACCGAACCTCCGAGGGTCCCGCGACCTTCAGCCCGGTTTTCCCGAATCGGGACCGCGCCAGATTGAAGTCTCTCATCCGGCACGCAACGATCATCCGCCGTTACGAGAATCGCCGAGGATCACGGATCCAAAGAATGGATGAACGGAGGAGCGAAAGAAACGAGAGGTACGAGGTACTGTTGAACACTTGCTGGAAGGAACATCTCCGAAAAGGATGAAGATTGTTCTTAGGATCGTTCGTCCTCGGTGAATCGCTGATTCGGAGATAAAGAGACGAGGGAGGACGGAAGATGGCAAGACAACCACAGTAAGTACATGATAATCGAACACCATGTATGATCCATGTAATATCGTCGTGGAAACCTTGAGTAAAAAATACCATCAGCTAACATCGATGAATATCAATATCGTCATTGACGTATTATAAAAACGTCATTGTGGTTGTCGGCTTCTTGACCTCGTCCTTCATTTCTACAACATACGAACCAACAGTACAGAAACAGGAAGTTGCAAGGCGAACAAAATAAATCTTAAATTAACTACGTACCGATAACAAGTAGAAATGAAAAAATGAGAGAGAAAGAGAGAGAGAGACATAGAGTACTGATACTCAAAGTACAACCAGTATTCAAAAGACGCTCGGTGAAGATAAATGACCGCATTTTGCGGTAATAGAAAATTTTCATTCCTGCATACTTCTGCATTAAACAGCATCAAAAATTATCGAAGAGGATAATCACCGGTGTGATTATGGCAACAACAAGATGAATAGATATCCAAAGACATCAATTATTACACAATATTCCGATTCTTAATATTTTTTCATTATGCATATTGATGAGAATGTTTTCACAAGCGTCTGAATCAAAGATATCAATAACGTGAATAATATTCCAAGAAAAACTTGACAATAAGAATATATATATATTAACAGATCTTTAAACCGATCGCAATACAATCTCTGGTGTCAGTCAAAATGTACATTTTTTGGCAATCAAGCATGCCACAATTTTCGACACTTATGATGCAGCATATTGATAATCGGATCTAATATAAGTTCATCATACGAGAAACTATTCGGGTAAGTACTTTATTAAAATTTATGATTTAATCTGAAATATATATAATGCTAAAATATATTCATGAATGTAATGAAAAGTATCAATTTTGAATATGTATATATGATATATTTATTTTGTGTTAAAATATACACATATTCTGAGCATTCTTATTCGTCATTCGCAAATATATTTTGGTCAATATTCTAAAGTATTAAAACATCTACAATTATCAAAAAAATTATAGATTAGATCCGAGAAGAATCGCGTTGCTGTGTCATATCATCTACTTTCAATGACTACAACGATTATGATGATAACAACGATCACCGGTGGAAGACATCTCTAACTGAATGCAATCTTTTAAGATAATATGGTATGTCATAATCCATTTTAATACTCGGAAAAATATTTCACCAACTCGCGATAATGCAATTTTAATTGAATAATGTAAATAATATAAATATTTAATAGTGTACGAGAATATCTATATTCATATATGTATAAGTTACTTTATATTCGTTAATAAGTATCCACATAAATTACGTTAATTATAGTCTAGCAAAAATTAAGAAGACTGAAGTAAATCAAAACAAAAAGAAAAAGGCTCATTAGAATTTAAACGCGTATACGTAGTAGAATTATAGTCTATTGATAAAAATTTTAAACATTTTGATTTTAATTTAAATTTTAAATCTTGCTTTTCCATACATATATCAGTTTCTTAAATTTCAACTTTATCTTGAAAAAAAAAGGAGAAAAAGTTTAAAAAAAAAAAGAGAAAAGAAGGGAGAAGAAGAGAAAAGGAGAAAGAGAAGAAATGAGAAATAGAGAAACGTTACAAGATGCATATAAACTACTATATAACTCTTGCTAAGATTTTTATCATAGAACTGCATTTGCATCCGCGTTCAGATTCTGCTTTGACATTGACTGCTCTTTTCTTTTTGTTTTGATTAATAATAGTCTATATATATGCATTATTGCGAGTTAAAAGTCAAATCTTCCGCGAACGCATTTCTCTCTTAATAAAAGAATTAAATTATAATTTATATGTAAAAAAGGTTTTACTCTTTTTATTTGAATTTTAAAAGGATTATTTGTGACGAAAATGCTTAGTTGCACATAACAATGAAAATTTTCGCAGCCGAGCGTTTCCAAGATTTAAGTCATGATTTTAATATAATTTAGTTTAAGCCGACAGTAGTGAGATTAATTTAAAGTTATAGTTATTTATAAATCATTGACAATATTAAGTAAAAATTAGTAACTTTCAATGTGCAAGAGCTATAAAAAGTACAATATAAAATCAAATTTAATATTCATAATTAACTTCATATCTAGTCAACTATATTTAATATTTAAGTTTATTTAAAGTCATAACTTTTAATATGGAGTTATACATTTTAAGTCATAATTCCTTTTATCCAAGTTATATTAATAAAATCCAATGGAGAAAGATGATTTTAATTTCTAATATCTATTAGGGATATGTGCCATATAGAAAAAAAATATATAATACAATAAACAAGATTCTAGTCAAATATAGTTTAATTCATAGAATATATCAAGAGATCTAGTCAGAACTATATAATACTATGACGGTACTAATTTAAACCAAAATTTAATTTTTTTTTTTTTTTTACAAAGACCATGACAATCACATGTTTCAAAATATTAATATAAAAAAAAATGCAAATTTAAAGTTCTTGAAATATTTCCCTTAAATATCTCTCTTAATTTTTTTTTTAATTTTAGTGTCATAAGTTTTTAAATTTGATCTGATGCAAACCGTACGTAAACATTCCTTTATTATAGAATAAAATTAGAATTAGAATTCTTTAAAATTAACAAGAGTAAATTAAAATTGAATTAGTATATGTATATAAAAATTCTCTTTCACATATCTTTATAATTTATAACCATTTATAATATATAACTTTTTGTAAAGTAGAGTAATTTTGCTGAGTATCTGTATCACTTTATCTATAATCTTTATAATCCCGGTTTTTATTATATAATTATTTATAGTTTCAAATCACACATATTTATGGTCAGTTATTTAATTGATTGACCTAAATAATTAAGAGCAATTTCATATTCGATACAGGATATGCAGGCCATTGATAAATGCAATCTTTTATTAAATTCTAAAGCGCGCGATTACATCTTGCGTAACATATCACAATTATTATATTATCAATATTATTCTTACAGTTATACTGATAGTGTATATCAGATGTGTGAAATCCGTGGATGCGATGCCATATAAAACTTATGCCAAATAAGAGAATGCTAGTCATTTCTTTAGATAATCGCATATAACTTAATGCCTTTGGAAGCATACATTGTACAGTTCTCATATTTCAATTTAATCATAATAATTTTGCAAATCTAGTCAATTCTAGCCATTAGCATTATTTTAAAGAATTTTAATAATTAAGTAAAATAATCTTAATTTAAAAGAAAAATAATAAGTTTAAGCTAATTATTATAACTTGAATAATTGTAAGTATGATATATTTTGGGAAACGTGCCAGTATATACCTACATTATTTGAAATTAATATTTTTAAAAGTGCAAAAATTTAATAATTAAGATGCAATTCTTTTCCTATTCTTCTTATAAAAAAAAAAAAAAAAGATATCCTTGAATGCAAATGAATAGAGAGGAATAGTCTATAAATCTTATGCAAAATACATATAAAAAGTGCCTGTACATTAGCGCATTTAATTTATTTTAATTGATATATATCAAAAAAGTAAAATGTCCTCAAGAGCAGCTATCGATGCAGACAAGAGCTATATTAGGGAATTATAAGCTATATTGAACATTCTAAATCTCTGTGCTTTCTAAGTATATTATAAGATGCTTTTGTAAATAGTGTATTATTTAAACGTAAACACATAATAATAGCAATGATCATTAACGAAGATGATAATTCCATGCTTTCATGCTAGTTTAAGTTAAAGAAATATTCTGAAATAGATCTGTGTTATAAGATTAGTATTTTTCAACGATTTTAATATCAGATGCGCAGATCGAAAATATTCTCGTTAGTCTAAACCAAAGATTAAACCAAAAAGGTAATTAAAAAGATTTTAAAATTATATACATAAAAACAATTTAAAAAATTAAACTTAAACTCAAAATTAACAATATTGCAATAATAAAAGAAACCAAAGATGTCACTAAACTCTAGTCAAATATATCTTTAATTTAGAAAAGAATTCTATTATAATTTTTCTAGTCATTCCTTTAACCATTTTATTCTAGTCAATTTGCTTTTTTCTTTTTTTCTTAACCAAATTTTTCTTTACTACGCAGTCCAAAGTCACTTCATTTCTCATTTTTTAACCGATTTATTCAATCTATTGATTTAATGTACTAACAATTTTTATCTAAATGCCTTATCTATATATTAGAATTTTCTAAAAGAATAATTTATATACTATTCAAGGGTAAAAAGAAAATTTCAGAGATTTAGAATATATGGGTAAGATAAGAAAATTAATATTAGATTTTACTTTTAAGGGAGCAGTTTATCTAGTCATATAACCATTTTTTTCATAAAGACGTTTTGTAAATTAAGTTACACAATCGTATTCGAGTATTATGCGGCTGTGCTTATTTTAATACTTTATAACTGCGCTAATATCGATTTTATTAAATTCTAGTCGCATTCTAGTCGAAATTATTTCATTCGTAATTGGACAGATAAGATCAGAAACATATTTAATTATAAGTTATCACGAGTATCGACGCGTATTGAAGAGTTAATCAAACTTATTGTAAGCTTCTTTTTTAATATTTATAAATGATAGATTTATATCTCATTTTTATCGCATAATAAATTTGATCAAATGTAATAATTTTTATAGAAAATATAGTATAAATTCTCTCGCGTGCATCTCGTACAAGAATTAAAATTAATCTCACTAGTCGGCATATATAGTCGCAGGTCGATGTAAGTAACAATGTAAAATTAAGGTCCTTTATTTTATTATTTAAAAAAGAGAATTAGCGAAAATCGGATGCTTAATATATATGTAATATTATATACGAGTGATATCTAGTCAAGAAAGCTCATGGACAACTAACTCGAAAAGTTTTTTTAGGGGAAGATCAAAAAATTCTAAGAAATTATACACAGAAATAGTTGGCAGATAATTATGCAATATTGAATCAACTTATCTTGGAACTTTAAAAACAAATCATCTAAATATGTCACCATATTGCCAAATATATATTTTCTATGCGATAATTAAATATAACGTGCTTGATCTAAAATGGCGTCAAAATGTATTTTTTATATGATAAATATATATAATTTTAACTTGTGCAATGTGATTAATAAAAAATAATGTTTGAAAGTTGGTTCTTTGCCGCATAATTACGCAAGAGAAATTGAAGAGCTTAATAATTTATTATAATTTATTTACTCACGATTTTTTTATACGGCTGACAATCGAGGATACCTTACAGCCTTATATGCAAATGATCTATCGAATCCTTATCTTCCCTTACGTTTACGTAGTAGAGTACGCGATCTCAGTCCATGGGCAGCAAGAACCTAGTCTGTAAAATTTAATATATAAAATATAGTTCATAAAAATTTAGTCTGTTAGTTTGATAAGACAAGTAACTAGAATTATTCTTAATAATTATCATATTCATCTATTTATTTATTATCTGTTAAAAAATAAACTTATTATGGATAATAAATAAATAAATAGATGAATACTATGCGAAATACTTTATTTATCTTTTCGCATAATATAATATGTGTTAACATATATCTATTTATGCTAAGGGCTTTCCTGCGTAGGGAAGTTTGTCATGTGAAATATTTATTGCTTTCAGTGCGTCTTAATAATTTTCGCAGAATCTAAATACGTCGTACACGATGCATTTAATCGCTTACTTATTTCACGTATTTTATTTATTTATTATTTTATCTAGTCATTTATATATATATATAATTAATCCAATATCCAATTTATTTTTTACATATTATTTATTTATTTATTTATTTATTCTACTTTATTTATTTATGTATTATTAATATATCTTTACTCATCTATTTAATGCTTATTATAAAACATATGCGTGTGTGTTGCTTGTGTAATAAGATTAAATTGTGTGTGTAAAATATAACAAGAATAGAAAATTATTCATAGATATTTTTATAAATTTTCTCTAGTATCATCTGATTATATCATTGCATTATATCGAATTCAGATGCCTAATATTAATTATCCAGACAAGTTAAGACACTGTGTATGTGTGTGTGTGTGTGTGTGTGTATTACAATTAGCTCCAAACATTCAGAAAAATAAAAATATGTAAACGATATATTAAATAATACAACATAAACATAAATAGATATATATGTATCAAAAATATTTTAATATAAATTAAACATTTCCTTTTATATACAATATTTAGATAATTGACATTCTGCTGTATTTTTTTACTCCGAACAGAAATAATTACGATTATTCCTTTGTATATGCTCCCACGAAATCATGTTAATAAAATAGACCAGGAAACACATTCATCGTGAATATCATAATTTAATAACCATTATATAATTTCAAAATGTTATTTCAAGTAAATATAGGTGAAATATTATATAATTACTTACTTATAAATGTTGACCTTTAAACTTTATAATCAATACATTAATTGCACATTTTTTCGTATATGAACTCATATATATTTATTACGTACGCAAAAACGATGAAGCAAAAAAAATCAGTGTACAGTTAAAATGTTAGTAAACTAGCATGTTTTTTCTCTCTCTAACTAGCATGCTAGTCAAGTTAAAATATCTCAACTTTACTCGCTAGCGCACTAGCATACTATATATAGCTAATAAAATGAATAAACCACGCTATAGACGTTTAATCGACATGCGAATTTCACAAATTTTGATGCGCGACGAACATCATCGTCAACGATTTTGCAGGTCAATCGATATCTCAATTATCTCAAAATCGGTTATTTTAATTTTAATAATGAACTTGTGATTCGCGAACAAGATGGCGATCCCGCCAAAAGCCGTTAAATTCTTTCGAGAAAAATGATAATAGAACTTTCAATTTATATATTTCATAAGAGAAATACGAAACCAAGATAGATCAATGTCGATAATCTCATATATTATGTATTTATCGAAGACAGAAATGGGAGAACGAGACTATAATATCGAGATATAAATCCTAGATATTGCATAAAAATCCTAGATATTGCATAGAGAACTTTTCAAAACATTGGTTCTATATACCTGCGTACGTTACAGTAGCATATATCTTCAGTAGACAAGGCGAGTTCCGCGAACTCAACGATCGTTTCAAATATACTATCGACGATTATCGATTTTGATCCACGAACGCGACGAATACACTGCAAAAAATCACGAGTAAATCCGTACTAACGTTCAGCAACGAAGCAATCGGTCAGCTCGACGTTGAGGCCGCCACATTCCAGTCGCCATTTGTCCCTCTCGCCTTACTTCACGCCTCTTCTTCGGTCATTGATAATACAACGTATAGAAAAATGCGTTACCATTATATGGTACTATCTTTTCTATTTTACTAGGTGCGCTCCGCTTGACGCTATTTTCATTTCGAAGCGTAAGATTCTTCACTCTGATTGGTCCTTCAAACGTTTCAAAGAGAAAATAGTATATTTTTAATTATTAGCTAATAATGAATTAGAAGAACAAAAATACAAGCTCAGCTAAAAAGTATTAAGCCTATAATGCCGGAGTGCATTTCATGTCACGAGATTTCATATGCAAATAAATACAAGTCACATATTATGATATGAAATGATATGAAGACGTTATTAGAATTGCACGTTGATACAAAAATATTTCGAAAATAATATTATAGACCGTCGATAATGCAATCTCTCTGCAATGCCTCGTCTTCTATTAACGAGAACATTTATTTTTACATATAAATACACGCGCGAATTAATTTACATTAAAAATTTTCATACATATATTATACAACAATTAAAAAATATTCAAGGAACAATGATTATATATCAAATTGAATATTAAAAATATTTCGATAAAAATTGATGAGATATGGATAATACTTACTATCTAACGGTAACTCCTTCATTAATTAGATAAAAAAATTTAGTCAAGCCGTATTGAGTCTGCGTTGGTATTACGTGCTTCAAGAAATAAACGGATAAAAACCATATTTCTGAATTATAGATTGTGAGCTAGAATTATATATCCGGAGCGGAATATAAATCGATGATATAACCGATTACGCGTGCAACCGTGCAACGTATGGCTAGTACTACGCCATAAGCGCGCATGCGCCTTTCTCGTTATCGCAGCAAATTGTTGCCAGCAACTAGTTTGTCAATTTTCCACCGACACTGATCCTGAATGATCCGCATTTGATGATTTGATTGATCGATGATGATTGAAACTGACAAAATGTTACAACTAAGGAGATATGTGACGCTTCTCAGAGCCGGTGCAAAGTCGCGCGTTGTCCGTTCGCACCTGCATTCGTCGTCGCACAAAATGCCGAATGTCGCGATACATGAAGGTTATATTTCTCGTTACGTGCATCACGGTCTACCTCGATTACAGACACATTTGCGACCCTGTGAGAATTACGCCGCGACGTGCATTAGGACATTCGGCACGACGGTTCCGCAATCGTCAGTCGATGACATCGATCATAAATTGATGTCATTGTGCGACGACGTTAAAAAAGGTCGGGTGTCGGCGGACAGTTTGAAGGAGGTTATTAAACTATGCGACGAGACCGGCTATCAGCTGCCTCACGATACCGGTCTGCTGTTACTCAAGTGTTGCGGCAATCTTTTATCCGATGTGGAGACGACCGAGAGGCAATATCTAGCGGATCAGGTAGAATAAAATTTTTCTCAGGATAATTAAGGACACAGTATTGTATACAAAATTCTTAAAAAATGAACGTAAACGAACGGAAACACGTATAGTGATGATATATTAATAGAAAGAAAAAGTTGACTCTTTAAATATCTGACTTTTGACATATAGGTATGGCGTCTTGCGAAGAAAAACAGCGAAGGACTGACGTTGGAGTATTATAATACTCTGCTGGACGTTCATATGGAGAATTCGATTTCTGTGGATCCTAAGGAATTTCTAGCCAATATAAGCGTGGAACCGGACAGAAACACATATCATTTGCTGCTGAATGCAGTCGCAAAGATGGGTAACAGTAATCATCTGCGGGATATCATATCTGTGATAAAGGAGAAGAACATCATTATCGAGGAAGATAAATTCAACACTTTGGTGCAGATTTATGCGAGCAATGGCAATATCGCTCAGGCAGAATACGTGATAACACTCATGCAAGATGCGAAACTATCTATGGACAAAGCATACACAGAGCTGGCATGTGGATATGCAAAACTCGGTGACATTCCGAATCTGGTTAAAATATTGAACGACGAACCGCAAAGCGATACAAATCTTCTGAGATTGATAAAGATTTTGAGTATGTCCAATAATGGTAGACACATCCCTGTTGTCCTGAACTTTCTGACGGCTTCTATACCAGCTATCAAATCGCAGATCTGCAAGACGATAACAGAACTGACACGCGCTGATCGAACCACGGATGCTCATACAATTATAAATTGTTTTGCTATGAATGATACGACGAAGGATGTTGCGAAAAGCTTTGTAAATAGCTTTTTGAACGAATTAGTTATGTTAAATGCATCAGTGGAAGATATTACGAGATATGCGACCGATTTCGTGGATTCCGGTTGCGAACCTCTGGCATTGACCAATGTAGCGGAATCCGGCTTGAAACTTGGCAGAGAAAATATGTGCCTCGCAATATTCAGTGCGATGAGAGAAAAGAATATAGAGGTACGATCGCATTATTATTGGCCTTTACTAGCAATAGCGCATTACAATCAGGGGGAGGCTAAGATATTCTCACTCGTAAAATCGATGATAGACACAGGAGTGGGGTTGGACTCCGATACACTGCTGAATTATGTATATCCGTATGTAAACACCGCAAATCCGTCTATTACTCTGCAAAAACTATTGATTAACGGCGTACCCGGCTGTATCGCGTATACGCCCCTCATATCCTTTCTGCTATCTCAGAATCGGATGCAAGACATAAAATCATTGTGCACATACAGTAGGCAATATAGAATACATTACAAAGAACTGATGAAACCTTTAGTGCGTGCTTACATAGCCACGAAGGATGTCGAGAACTGTGTATTTTTACTAACGATATTTCCGCGCAGTCAAAATTTCGTCGCTTTATTTTTGAAAATGTTATTAAACGATAGACGTTTGACATTTGCCATGGAGAATTTGCAAGTTTTCTTGGAAGAATTTAAGAAACACAGAATTAGAATATCGCAACGAGATGCGACTATTCTCAAGAACAGTCTGTCGGACAAAAATGTCGAAGTTATGGAAAATGTAAACTTGTTGAAGCTAATAGATAATCTAGTGGACGTTGATTTCAAAGAATCAGCGCTCGCGTTCATAAGCCATCCGATGCATATGAATACTAACGAACTAGCTTGTCATTTGGTCGAGATGAAGAGCAAAAATTTTACAACCAGAAACATCCTGCGCCGATTGCTGGAGGCATATTGTATCGAAAACAATTTGATGAAAGCCGAGGAAATAAAACGAGAGTTTGACGGGTGCCAATACGAGTGGACAGCCGGCATGAAGATGTATTTGTTCGAGCTATACATCAGATGTAACAAACTGAAGGAGGCCGAGATACTGCTATCCAATCTGCAGATCAAGTCTGACAATTTCAAGATAGATAACAGCAAAATTGTAATGTTTGCCATTGCGTTGGTGAAAGCGGATAAACCAGAGAAAGCCTTTCAAATTATCAGTAACATCAATAATGTTAATTTGAGAACAAACGCGGAGAAACATTGTAACATACTTTTGCAAACGTTGGCGCAGAGTCAGCATCACTCTTACACAAAAAAAATGTTGGATCTGCTTCTCAAGAAAGGATACTGCAATATAACTACCGAGCTATTGAGGCCGCTGGTGACGATACCGTTAGAACACAATGACATCCAGGGCACTCTAGATATGTTTTTTGCATGCGCTGAAAAGTACAAAAAAGCCCCGTTGGCATTGGAAGTGTTGACGGTATTGTTGCAGCAGAAAGACAGTTCGAAATTGGATAACGTAGAAACGTACATAGAAAAGGTGTACAATATAATGGTTTGTTTCTATGGTATAGACACTGCAAGCACATTGTTAGTGTTAGCGCTGGCAACATTGGACAAGACGCAGGAACTGCAAACTGTATTGCAGGTAATTGAAACGCTTCTTCAATTATAATACATTTGTTTTGTATTTTTTTTTATTTAGAGTAATTCATGAAACTAATCAAACATTTAAAAAATTTTATACTACAATCGAAAAGACAATTAGATTATACATGTAATTTTTTATAACTTATTTAAGTTTTTGTAGTTTGTTTATAATTATGAGAAGAGAATATTATTTCTTTTTGAAATAATTCATTCTTGTGGATAATTTTCTGAAGTTTCCAAAACTTGATCAATTTCATGTATTTACTATATATTCTAATTTATATTTTTCTCATTGCGTTTTTCTATTGCAGAAGCAAAGGATGTCCATGAACTGTCTTTTGCACTATTTCAATTATGCACGAAGGAACAATAGTGTAGATAACTTATTGAAACTCTTCAAAGCGGTTCCAGATTCGAACAATTTTGATCTAGCTTTATTAAGCGACATGCTCCTTTCTATTTACAGTAAGCCATATTTTCTGTGCGTTTCCCAAAATGTGTGTATGAGCTTGACATTAATGATGATAATGTTTACATTTACAGATAAAACGGGAGATTGCAATAACGCAATAGAGCTTTGGAAGCTAATGTGTGCGAAGAATATTAAGCCCAGTCAACAATTCAAGAATAATTTTATTCAGTTTCTGCAAGCAAATAAAGCTCCACTTCCTCCAGAGTTTGAACAGGATAAGAATAAAATAAATGTTAGTAATTAGAGAATTTAAAATAGGAATAATATACATGAAATAACGGTAATTCAAAGATAAATAAAGCATGATGATAAGAAAGGTGGACGATAGGAATTCTTAAATAACGATATTACAATAAATTATTACAATAAAAAGAAAAAATAATAAAATCTCTAATTCTGAGAATTTCTATCGTTTTATTCCTTGTTTTGTGTTTTCTTATTGTTGATCGTTTTCGAGTAAAACTTCTATTAGTATATCTCACGAGAAGATAGGCAAATCATTGTTTAATAAAGAGATTTTAAATTTTCTTGAAGTGTCACACTGTAATCATTAATCAGTTTAAAGGCTTTCTCTTTAAGCGGTTCATAATTTACGCGCTCCTTTTCCTTGGTTATGGATTCCTCAACCTTTTTCTTATCTTCTTTCAATTTCTCTAATTTTTCTTCCAGATTACTGATCTCCGGATAAACTGCGTATTTCTCCAATCGCTCTTTAAGCTCGTTGTATTCCGTTTGTAGTGACTTGAAATCGTCCTCGCAAACCGTTTCCTCTGTCATAAGTCCTTTACGTTCGGCAATTAATTCATCTCGCTCAAATTCATTTCGCGTTTTCAAGCCATCCAGATCTTCCAGAACGATCAGTTCACTCTGTTGCTTTTTCAGTTTCTCTTTTATCTGCTTGGATTCCAACTGCAGTTTCTCCTCCAGGATCCTCAGCCTATTGAATGTTTGTTGCATGGTTGCGTAGTCCTTCTTCAATTCCTCAAAATTATCGTCGCGATGCGCGATATCGTAATCATTGTACGGGTATTTGTCTCGCAAAATAGCCGCCTCTTCGGCTTCTGTGAGATACTCATTGTTTTCTACTGCATTCGTAACAGCCTCTAACTTGTTGACGATCTCTCGCTCGACTTTCTCCAGCTTCTCCATTTCCTCTTGCTTGCTTTGCTCGTACGTAGACATAAACTCCTCCATCATCTCCTCACGCTTACGCAGTTCCTGATATTTAGCCTGTTTTTCCGAATGATCATCCTCCATGTCGGTTTCCAAATGCTCTAGCTGTTGCTCCAATTCCATCACCTTCTTCTCCTTTTCCGCTATTTGTGCCTCAGTTGCGGCGATGTCAGTGTTGTCGCGCTTGATCTTCTGCAGAAGCTGCTCCTTTTCATCCTCTGGTGATAATCTCTTGCCCTCTTCCTCCCGCAACTTGTCCCGTTTATTCTCCGCCTCGATGATTCTCACCTGCAATTTCACTGCTTCTTGTTTCAACTGGGATAGCGCTATCTGCTCTTCCAATTGTACTTGTTCCTTCGATAATTGATCCAATTCGCGCTGCATCTGTTGCGCTTGCTCCTGCAATTCTGTCTTCTGTCGCAACAGATCGTCATATTTCTCCCTTGCATGCGGATCCATATTCTCGATGATGTACTCCGTTCTCTTCTTCTCGTTCTCGATATCCTTCTCCATCTTATGAAGTTTCTGTTCCATCTCCTTCCGTTGCTCGAACATCCTCTCGACCTCCGCAATTGTGCGCTCGTTCATCATCGCCAACTCTTTGGCTTCCTGCTCGATCACTTCCTTATCAACATCTAGAGTCATCTTATCCACGACAAGATTGTAATCCGCTAATTCGGCCTGCAGATTTGTCAATTCCGCGGCCAAATTCTTGGCTCTCTTGTCGTAGTGCAAAAAAGTGGCCTTCTCCTTATTTTGCATCTCGATATCCTTCATTATCTTCCCGACTTCCTGCGTCAATTCTCGTATCTTAAGTTGTAACAGACCCTCGTAATATCTCTTGTCTTGAATTTGTCTGTAAACATATATTTCAAATGTATTGATAAAATTGCTCCGCAAATAATACTAATTATACAAGAAGGTAAAAAACACAGGAGATTTATACAGCCTTTCTGAAGAGAGATTTAAAGTACTTAATTTTTGTGTCTTTTTATTAAATTATTGTAGGGTCTTTAAGATGACTTATTATGACGATGATATTTACCTCGTCATCGGTAAACCCCTGGTGGTATCTGGTCGCATGCCTGCTATCCCGTGCTGCGTAATCGGCCTGTCGACCATGCTAACATTGAATTGCTTGGCAGTCGCCAGTCCGGTGCCGGAACGACCTAGTCCGGAGCCTATTCTGTCGATGCCTGCAGTTGGTGCACGATTTGATAGTAAGGACGCTGATGGAGGTCTTGCCAGGGCGAGACGTCCGGGTGTCGGCGAGCGGAAGGTAGCCGAGCTGACGTACTCCGACGATTCATCCTTGTGTCCTCGGCGTGACCTCGGTCGCTCGTACTTGCTTTGAGGTCTCACAAAACCCGTCGGCGGTCTGTCAATCTTGTTCGACGAGGTGCTGGGTGCATCTTCCGGGTGCTCGCGTCGCCAGCGCGTGATCGGTCGTTCGCCGATTTTACTGGAACTGTTCCTCTCGGCGTCCATTTTTCGAAAAATTCGGTGAAACGTCAGATGTTAGTAGAAATTAGATTTTACATTTTAATTGCTTCTTCGAGAGGGAGAACACAGTGACCGGCGACACTGTCTCAGCTGCGCGTTTACTTGATGATAGCAATGGCAAGGTATTACTTGAGTAATGTTTTGCACATCGTAGTCATAGAAACTGATGTGTGACTTATTGAGTTTGCTAATTGTTATGATATGCGATGTTTGTGAAAGATATATTAAATTTTCGGATCTGTCCTGATATTTGAGTTATAAAGAATAAGGATGAGAAAATAATTTTGTACAGTAGTAATTATAAAAAATTACGAAGCGGATTAGAAGAGTTAATATTAACAATGCAAGAAATCGAACAATTTCATGACAGAAAAAGTTATATTTTTTAATA
The DNA here is from genome assembly GCF_003651465.1 of Formica exsecta. Classification (NCBI taxonomy): domain Eukaryota; kingdom Metazoa; phylum Arthropoda; class Insecta; order Hymenoptera; family Formicidae; genus Formica; species Formica exsecta. The sequence goes on from NW_021850337.1 coordinate 1,447,336, forward strand.
TTTACGGGGTATTTTTTAATGGAAGAGCAATATACATTTTTTCCAAATCAAAATTTTCTTCTCTTAATTTTAGAATATATTTATATATTTCTACATTAATTGTTCAATTATTTGTTTTCGCATAATTTACATTTTCATCTAATTCGTATTCGTAATATAATTTTATAATAATAATTCGCAGGTGTTCAACGTATGCTGTTTTACCATAACCCTCTCCCATTATCATCAAGATTATTAAATGAATAACGATATAGTATGCTCATGTGTGAGTATTTTTATTATTTAACTTAATTTATTTCTTCTACTTTTTCGAAGAATTTATTGAATCTTTGCTTTTAAAAATTTAAATCAATTTCATTTGTTATTTATATATTATAATTTCAAGTGTTTTCTTTATCATTCAATTCCCTTTACTTTGCTCATAGATCACAATCTTTTCCGATGGATGGCGCTAACAGTGTCATCGCCTCTCGAGCGCGGCAATTATTTAACGGTTGCCAGGCAACGGCAACCGTTGAGACGTGCGAGACGCGACTCACGTCGCGGGCAAAACGTGACGATGTGTTCAGGCTTCGGAGGAGGAGTACGGTGGCGGAGGACCCTCGCAGTTGAATTTAATATACGTTCCTCGTCCAAGAATATCCGCGCCGCGCGGGACGGCTTCGGGGCCGACCAGCCAGTCAGCCGGCAGGCACTTCGCGGCGAGTGGCCGTCTAAGTAGCGTGCTCGCGCTCACCCGGTACGAGCTGCTAACTTCAATCAGTCGAATCGAGCGTAACGGCCAGATCGGGCCGTCCGCTTAGCCACGCTCAGGAATCTACGAACAGGATCGGGGGACTCGGCCCACCGATCGTCGGCTCCCCTCGGCCCGCTCCGCCGCCGATCGTTCGCGCATCGACGCGCGCACGCACGCGAGTTAGCCGCGACAAGTAAACGCGAGTGCACGCACGTTCGGAACGGCTGCGTGTGTGCGTGAAAAGACGCGCGTATCGGTGGAGTGTCTACAATAATCTACATCTCCTCGTTCCTTGTCTAACGACCGAACGGCTTGCCCGTCGTTAAACCGGTTCCAACAGGACAGGCAGGAGTCTGGGACACCTTGTGCTCTCTCGAGAGAGAGAATGCTCTAAAGTGCGGCGAGTGTCTTGCGCGCGCGCGCGCGCACCCGTCCCCGCGTCCACCTTCGCGTCACTGCCGTTTTGTCGTTCGCGCGCCGCGATAGAACGCGCAACCGGCGCGCGTTCCGTGATATATACGTACATTTGCACGTTTTCTGCAAGTGCGTGTGAGTGCGTGCGACGAGGCGCATCCGTCCTCCCTTCCCCTCGCGCTTGAAGGAAGAGCAGGGAATCAAGGTCCGCACACCGTCGTCGCCGGCGCGGGATCATGGACGAGGACGAGATCGACGGCGTCAAGTCACCCATCAAGCGGCTGGGCTCCACGCGGAAGCTGCTCGTCTTTAACAGTGAGTCTTTAACGCATCTTGTTTTTTTTTTTTTTTTTTTTTTCGGCTTTTTTTTTTTTCCTTT
>NW_021850337.1:1449056-1470754 GCF_003651465.1 Formica exsecta
TACGGCTTTATATTCTTTCCTTCTCCTTTATTACCGGATTCCCCCCCGTTCGCTACGGGAGACGCGGTATCACGGTTTTATATCAGTGTACGGATCCGTAGCGTACGAAATTTATTCCGTTCCGTACGAAAATTTCACTTTTGTGTGCGAGACGCTCTCCTAAAATAAACATTTTCCGATAATCGATTATTTTAAACATACCGCGTCAAAGCGATACGATGCTTCGGTTCGAAGCTTCGATGTTATAATCTTTATCAGACGTTTGCAAATTTTTTGCAGTCCACAAAAACAGAAAATTGGGAAATTTGTGTTGAAGATTATTCAACGATATGACGTTCAAAAAATATTCCATATATAGACTTTGTAATTTGAGAGAATAGTACATATTATCGCGAGAAAAGGGAATATCAATATTTCAAATCTATAGAAAGTATTATGAATGTTTTTCATTTTCAACTTTTCTATGAAATTGTGTAAAAATCGGTAATATAAAACCGACATTTGATACGCAATGACCTAATCTTTTGTATATATATTTAATTCCATGTATTTTTCGAATTTTACGAATTTGAATTTATGATCGAAATATCTATAATATTAAAAAAAAATAGATATTTGGGGATAAAGGAAGACGAATGTGTTCTATATGAATATTGAAAAGTTCTCTGAATATATATATATATTTAAGAATAAATTAAAATAAAGTTTTAATGTGTAAAAAAATATCAGAAATATTAGAATTCTTTTTTTCTATTTTACGATGTGAAGTCACATTATTCGACAATTAATCATTATAAAGGATCTTCGATCTCGAAAAAAGTAACGTATCAGCATCTTCCTTCATTCTTGGCTTATCATAAGTGACACGTGGATTCTCGTCGTAACATTTTTTTTTTCTCGCGTAATCCCTCAAAGTCGAAAAACAACGTATCGTCTAGACAGCGGTTTCAACGGCAACGTTTCGAGTTTCGCGGCCGATAACGTATTTCCAATTAGTTGAACTTCGAATACGAGCGAATTATGAGCGAGACCATTTTGACGTGTCATTGAGCTCGCGCGATAATCCACTCCGCGAAGATTAATGAGCGCGATTTCGACGAACGAACAGGTGCGATTTATTTGCCGTGCCCGAAGAGGTACGATACGCAAGATGGCACGTTACCAATTTCGCTGTCGCGTAACACGGGGAGAAAATAAGACAGCATCTCGTTTTCGTGGACGGAAAATACGCATCGGCTTACGTAAAGCTCGACACACACGTAAATATGTCATTCTGTCCGAAAAGTTACAGATGGAAGTCAAACAAAATCGCCGCGCTTCTTGAGTTATGTATCTCGGGATGAATCAAATCCGTAAAGAAAAAAGAAATATTCAAATTTGTAACCTTGATTATTTAATTATATAATATTTTTAATATATTAATTATATTATTTATTATAGTGACTTTTTTTTATTAAAAATAGGCCAAATAGACTCGATGAGAATAACGTGGGAAATATAAGAAAAAAAATTGACTTTTTAATGAGAAAAGGTTTAATTAAAAGCACATGATTACATATATTTTATCTTTTTTGACGAATTAAGACTATTATACAAAAACTTATTTAATATTTTAGAAAATTTATTTCCTTATAGATTAAATACACGATGCGCGAAAAATAAATCAAAGGAAATCATATATGCAAGCGAGAGATGTGCAGTGATTAAAAAGCGAACGTTGTTCAGTGTTTACAGCGCGAATTAACTCGCGTGCGAGATAAAAATTGGCGTTCGAGAGAAACGACGAATTCCACTTGAAGAGATGCTTATAGCTGTACTAGAAACTAGGCGTCCAACCGATTTGCAAATAAACACGTCGTTCCGCATGAGAAGAGGAGAAACGCGTCGTACTCGAAACAAAGTTGCGATCTTCGCTCGAAAGATGTACAGATAATTTCTTATCTTGCGAAGGGATTTTTTTCGTGACCCGCATTCCATCGATATCCGTTTAATTTCACGTATACGCTATTCAATACCGGATATTTGTTTGCGAAGCCAGATTGAAAGCTTCGTTAATCTTGAATATTTTCTTGAATGATTCAGGATAATCGCTCATACATAAATTTGCATTACTTACTTTCTATTTGAATATGCTCAGCAGAATATGTTATTTTAATAAAACAAGTCGCCTTGTTTCCAATTATAAATATATTAATATGTATATTGTTTTATCTTTTATTCGTGCTGAGAGTTTGAATTTAAGACAATTATTTTTATTAATAACTACATCTCCTGAAATTTCGCAATTTATGTATCTGAATTATAAAACGCATATACACAATAGAATTTGTCAAGGAAAATTACCATTATGATTAATTCTATTCTTATGACATCATAAGATTCATTATTATCATGGAAATAAATCATGAGAAGTTTAATGAATCATCGATCAGCCCAATTGTATATATCTCTACGTATTTTAATGGAATGCCTAGTAATCAAACGAAAGAGCGAGATATTCGGCGCGTGCCATTCTCCAAAATAATTCGCGTTTCTTTTGTCAGGTTGAGAAGGATTTACGTGTTTAATATTGAGAGAACGCGCCGTCATTGTGGAATACGGTGAGAGGCGATCAAGTGCAAACAATTGCACCATCATTGGAATGCTGGTGCATACGAGTGATTGCAATGTGCAACAGGCACTCCTAGATCGCTCTCAGATCACACGTCGAATCGAATTTGACGGAAGATTGCACGGTATTTGCAGTCGCATCAACGCATTATGAAGAAGTTTGATTTCTTTAAATAAATTAATATAATAAAGATTGATACAAATTTTTCTTATCCAAAAATTATTTAATATTTTATTCAATATTGAAATGCACCAATAGATCAAGGACTACAAATAAAATGTGAAATTTCTTTCATAATTAATTTTACATAGATTTTGCTTCAACAGAATAAAGTTTGCACGTATTGTTAAGTATTACAATGAAATATTTAATGCTGGAAATTGAAAAGTAACAAAAGATTCGCTGCATATCGATTATTTTGTATATTGTAACAGAATTTTTAATCGTAATCGTTGTTAATTACCAGATCCTGTTAATGTATGTCTCTTATTGTTACATGTTTGCGTAAAACTTTTAAGTCGCGCGCCCATGATTAATCATGTATCTGATCTTTCATTAGATGTAATGATTGATTTTTTATTTCTAACAAACGTCCATCGCCTCTCTACAAAGTGTGTTATTTCAGCCTTCGACTTCACGTTTATTTTGTATACCCAAAACCAAATATTTCACTCATAAATCAAAACTTTCCCTCTTAATCGAAAAAAAATAATTCGTTAAGATATTTTTTCGCTCCATGAACAAATTATTCAATCATTTTGCGCGGAAAATCCTTTACCATTATTGATACAGTTGTTAGCTTTGTTAGAAATGCACAGATGCATAGATCGCTTTAGAGAACTAAAGAAACAAAGCTTTTATCTAATGACCGAGAATAATGTACGCCACGCGGAAGACAAAATAATTTTCTTCAGTATCACGTAAGCTTCGAACTACATTGATAAAATTTCACGCAAAAATCTTCGCTTCATGGAAATTTTAATCTGCCGCGACTTTCTAATCGTGCATTGGCGTAGGCGGCCGGTTTAATTTCTATAACAGATCTCGACAAGATTTCACACGCGGCAATACAGAGTGCGATGCAGATGTTTCCCGCGTGTGACCTGATTATGAAATATGTCCATTAATATTACACTCGAAAGAATTATCGCAAAGTACCGTAATAACTTCGTGAAAATAACGTGATTTAAATAACGAGCAGAAAGAAAATTTCAAATAAAATCAAATTCCTTTATATGAATGAGAGAGAGAGAGAGAGAGAGAAAATGTAATAATCTATTTAAAATTAAGTCAATTAATTGAATCATCTGTAGCATCGAAAGTAATGCGAGAGAATTTTTATTATAGTCAAGATTTGTTATTTCCTTACGCGAAAAAATCTCTATCAAATTATTTTTTTTTCTAGAAAATTATCTCTCAATCGTGGAAAAAAAAAATGAAAAAATTTTAGAAAATTTTTAATACTTCACAGTATTGTATGTCACATTATGTGATGTGTTGTCAAAAGCGTAAATCCAACGATGAATTTATTCTACTCGCGCTCGCTCGCAAGGCCCTTCCGTTACCTGACCGAACCTTTCGACCCCTTCAATAAGATAAAACGAATGTTTTCCGGCCTACGGGCCCAGCCCTGCCGGCTAACATAAGTGTAACCACACATGCAACGTGCGCGCGCGCTCGTACACGTGTAGATGAGCGTGTGTGCGAAAGAAAATAGGAGAACGAAGAAAGGAGAAAGAGAGTATATTGAAGTCCATTCGCGTAGACATCGGCTATTTTCGACGCCGCGTTCAAGATTAAAAATAGTATCTCGTTATAAATACTGTTTATCCTATACAGATTGCGTTAATAAATATAACTGTGAAATGAAAATAAAAAAACTGCTCGGACGATTTAAACAATTACATTTTAGCGTCAAAATCTATATAAATTATATTTTTATTTAATATTTTTATTATATTTTTATTTAATATTTTTATTATACGTCCACTTCAGGGCTTATTTATCTAATATTTTACTACGTTAATTAATAGATCTATTATTTATATAACTATTAATCTTGCTAATATTTTCGCATTTGATGCTAAACGTGTAACGAAAGAATCGACCAATGTCAACGCGAAGGACGAGAGATTCAGACTGTCACTTGTAGTAAAAGTCTGATTGCATTACACGAAACACACGCGCGCGCGTGGTTTCGAGTGTTATACTGAAGCGCGTGCGCGTGCAACATGTCACGTGTGGGTGTCCACGTGCGTGTGAATCGCCGCCGCGGTCCTTCTCGCGCACATCGACATCTCTCGCGGTATGTGCGTGCGCGTGTAAGGCGGCGCATGTATAACGGCCACTGTCTGCCGTAATATCGATCTCGTTAACCAGTCAGTTGTGTGTACGCATCGCCGGTTATGCACCTCCCGCGCGGTACACAAGGCCCCAGTACCGTGCCCCGAGAGATCCGGTGCCCTCTCTCCCCCGCTCTTGCACTCACGTTCACGCAGATCGCATTCGAGACGCATCATATTTTTATTTATCTATCGATATATTGTTAGATAATTTTCGAGGAAACGTAATAAGTTTGCATTCGAAAAAATTCATTTACGCTTCTAAAGCATGCATTTTTAGAATGGAAAACTATTTTTATCTAATTTTTTCTCTGGAACAAAAATAAGAGATTTAAAACAGGAGAGAGTTAAAACCGAGAATTAGAAAAATTAAAAAAAAAAAATGGGAAAGTAGCTTTCTAACGGATATTATTTTATTCATCGATGTCTATAATAAATATTAAGCAAGTTTCGATTGCAACGAGGATTATTCCAGATCGATAAGAGTTAACCAGTTTACACTCTCTCTATATATGAGTAACATTTGAAATCAGGCGTATTCTAATTTGTTAATAAACTTGCGTTTATCGTAGAATTTTATCGGCGAGGCAGAAAGGATCTTCGCCGAACGTTTGGTTTAATGTGCGAACCAGTTGACGCGCTACGCACCGATGCGTGCATCGCGATGCATTCGCGCCGCGTCGCTTCGATCCGTTGTATCAGAATTCCAAACGCGCCTCCGCGCTTCTTCTTCGCCGAGCACCTCGCCGATAACGTAAGTCGCATAAATTTCGCTTGCGACGAATAAAAATGAATAATTCGTGGAATTTAATATAGGGAGCAATTATTATAAATAACAATCATATCCAAGAAACGACGCAATCGGACGATGCATAATTAAGAACTAGGAAAAGCAATATATTTTTCTTTTTCTCTCGATAATTCTAATAATTATAGAATATTACCAAAAGGATGAATTGCAATATAATAATTTTATATATATATATATTTACATAAATTATGTGCGCGTGCAGCAGAACATATTCTGATGCAGAAAATATTTCATTATCTAGGCCTTTTTTTATTATTTTCTTTTACATAGCCAGGATGTGTCCTTCGGACGACCATCTAAAAATAAGAAAGAGAAAAGCCTAGGGGAGAGGAGAAGCGTTTTCTCCTCCACTTGTTCATCATAAATACGTTGAACAGCCTCATATATATTATCGGCTCCACTCTACGCACCCGTAGCAACGCGGAATCGACGCGCGCGCTTAAATGCGCGCGTACCAAAATATTTTCTTAAGCAAACAAGCGCGAAGCGTCGAAGATTGGTATTATTTTAGGGCGCGCGTGTGTTTGCGTCGCGGATTTATACTGGGTGTTCCGATCGGCCGCGCGTTGGATTTTTACAATGTTGAATCGATCTTTCCGCTATATATATTACGACACGGTGCATCGAGAAATAATATCTCGATAACGCGGAGAAAAAAATTATCTTTTTAGAAAAGTTTCCTTCTCGCTGATTAAAAAAAAAAAAATTGTAGCCATTCCAAACACACTGTGTCTAAATCCAACTTTGTCTGAAACACTCCGTATGTACATCGACGCGATGCGTCTTCACGTTATTTCGAAAACGCATTCTGGTAATCTATAAGTCGGCTCTCTCTTCTCTTGCGATGCGGCGCGTCGGCGGAAAAAAAAAAACATCTCTCGCGGTATGTGCGTGCGCGCGTGTAAGGCGGCGCATGTATAACGGCCACTGTCTGCCGTAATATCGATCTCGTTAACCAGTCAGTTGTGTGTACGCATCGCCGGTTATGCACCTCCCGCGCGGTACACAAGGCCCCAGTACCGTGCCCCGAGAGATCCGGTGCCCTCTCTCCCCCGCTCTTGCACTCACGTTCACGCAGATCGCATTCGAGACGCATCATATTTTTATTTATCTATCGATATATTGTTAGATAATTTTCGAGGAAACGTAATAAGTTTGCATTCGAAAAAATTCATTTACGCTTCTAAAGCATGCATTTTTAGAATGGAAAACTATTTTTATCTAATTTTTTCTCTGGAACAAAAATAAGAGATTTAAAACAGGAGAGAGTTAAAACCGAGAATTAGAAAAATTAAAAAAAAAAAATGGGAAAGTAGCTTTCTAACGGATATTATTTTATTCATCGATGTCTATAATAAATATTAAGCAAGTTTCGATTGCAACGAGGATTATTCCAGATCGATAAGAGTTAACCAGTTTACACTCTCTCTATATATGAGTAACATTTGAAATCAGGCGTATTCTAATTTGTTAATAAACTTGCGTTTATCGTAGAATTTTATCGGCGAGGCAGAAAGGATCTTCGCCGAACGTTTGGTTTAATGTGCGAACCAGTTGACGCGCTACGCACCGATGCGTGCATCGCGATGCATTCGCGCCGCGTCGCTTCGATCCGTTGTATCAGAATTCCAAACGCGCCTCCGCGCTTCTTCTTCGCCGAGCACCTCGCCGATAACGTAAGTCGCATAAATTTCGCTTGCGACGAATAAAAATGAATAATTCGTGGAATTTAATATAGGGAGCAATTATTATAAATAACAATCATATCCAAGAAACGACGCAATCGGACGATGCATAATTAAGAACTAGGAAAAGCAATATATTTTTCTTTTTCTCTCGATAATTCTAATAATTATAGAATATTACCAAAAGGATGAATTGCAATATAATAATTTTATATATATATATATTTACATAAATTATGTGCGCGTGCAGCAGAACATATTCTGATGCAGAAAATATTTCATTATCTAGGCCTTTTTTTATTATTTTCTTTTACATAGCCAGGATGTGTCCTTCGGACGACCATCTAAAAATAAGAAAGAGAAAAGCCTAGGGGAGAGGAGAAGCGTTTTCTCCTCCACTTGTTCATCATAAATACGTTGAACAGCCTCATATATATTATCGGCTCCACTCTACGCACCCGTAGCAACGCGGAATCGACGCGCGCGCTTAAATGCGCGCGTACCAAAATATTTTCTTAAGCAAACAAGCGCGAAGCGTCGAAGATTGGTATTATTTTAGGGCGCGCGTGTGTTTGCGTCGCGGATTTATACTGGGTGTTCCGATCGGCCGCGCGTTGGATTTTTACAATGTTGAATCGATCTTTCCGCTATATATATTACGACACGGTGCATCGAGAAATAATATCTCGATAACGCGGAGAAAAAAATTATCTTTTTAGAAAAGTTTCCTTCTCGCTGATTAAAAAAAAAAAAATTGTAGCCATTCCAAACACACTGTGTCTAAATCCAACTTTGTCTGAAACACTCCGTATGTACATCGACGCGATGCGTCTTCACGTTATTTCGAAAACGCATTCTGGTAATCTATAAGTCGGCTCTCTCTTCTCTTGCGATGCGGCGCGTCGGCGGAAAAAAAAAAGAGATACGAAACGTCGACAAAACGACGACGTTTCCTGTCCTCGGATATTTTTACGGAACGGCAGCAGTCGTTTTCTTCGGGGAGTCTAAGAGGGCGGTCTTTCGTTCGAACACGTGCACTCCTTATGGCCGCGTGCGCGCATCCAAATGCACGACCCGCGTTTGCCGTTGAAGCGAAAACCGCGACACATATGATATCGTTCTTTTTTCTGTGGAAAAATTATCGGTAACGATGGAGGAATTATCGTGTAACGACCGTGAGAAATGAATGATCACAGAACGGGCTTCTTCCGCCTTTCGGGGCTTTGTTTTCATGCACGGGATCGAAAGGCATCGAATTATTTCACACTTTCGTTTCGCATCTGAAATCATGAGAAAACACATCGACTATTATTTTATTCCGAAGTGTCCTATCGCGCTGATTAAAATCGATTTGACGAACGAGATTTAATGCTTCCAAGTGTCATCATATAAAAGAGACAATTATTTTATCATATATTTTTCTCTCTCTTTCTCTTTATCTCTCTCTCTCTCTCTCTCTCTCTCTTTCTCATCTTGATATTATACTTAATCTTTGAAATTTTTTAAGCACATTCATAAAAAAATCAATTTAAAAAAATTATAAATGGGAAACAGATTTAGAATTTCAAGAAATTATATTAAAAGTCATTCAATGTATCACATTTTACGAGTTTTAAATAAAGACTGTCAAGAAAAAGTTTGATATCCAGTGAAAATTTATAAAGTCTTTAATTATAACCAATAAATATATATTATATCTTTCTTATCTCTATATAAATGTATAGGATATAAATTAAATAATAAAATATATATTGTTTATATCGTATATTTTTAAAGATTAAAGCAATATACATATATTTTAGAGGATTTTATAGTTTATCGATTGACAAGTTATTTCCACTTTACGACGTAAAGAGGTATTAAATTATCGCAATGTTAGAATTTACGAGAGTAATCGATATTCCCCGGTATATATTATACACACATACACATCGAGACTTGACCTTTTCGCAAAGGATACCCGAAAGTCGTTACTTCTGGCCACGATCGGGGTCGCTCGCCCGAGTCTCGTTCTTCCGGTTATTCGAAAATTTAGGGCGACTATCAGCCGGCTGGCGCCGATTTGGCACAGTTTCCCGACCGCCGCAATTTCGCGAGCCCTAAGCCTGCGGTACAGTGTATGTACGTGTGTGTATGTGTGTTTTGCGCCAGCGAACCCTCCGCTATAAATTCCGATCTCTCGCCCTCCGGGGAGTGGATCTTCACCCGAATCCTAACCCGCGCAACCCCCATTGTTGCAATTTTTATTCCGCGACACGTGGAATCCCAGTGTAGCGTCCTCGAAACAAGACCTAGAAGTTTCGTGCGAATCTTTGATGCCCTCTTGTACTTCTTTGCGTCCAGTCGCTTTCTGCCAGAATTTTTCTGACCATCTCATTTATCCTTCTCGAATCTTAATTCGCGCGATTCGTGGTGGAATTCTCATTCCACGTCTTGCGTTTTTCTCGCGTCGCTATCTCCGGAATTTTTCACGCGTTCTCTGTTATCGCTTCTGGAATTCTAAATCCGGCAAAAGTCTTCGCAACAATTTTTGCACTGCTCATTTTAACATTCCTTCGGCGTCCTTCCGGCGTCCTCGAACGATGGCGTCTTTGTTCCGCGGACTATACGCGGGCTCGTGCCGCAGGTATAGCGCATTCCCTCGGCTTTCTTCTTTTTCTCTTCTCCTCCGTCGGCCGGCCGGCGACGTGTTGCTGTCGGGTGCCACGCCCTGGACGTGAAAAAGGCATTAAATCTTATTACAACGACCTAACAGGGTCGACGGATTATCGTTATCCCGTAAAATATAACGAACCAAATTAGATCCATCTCGCGGATGCAAAATTCGTTAGTCTCGTGACATATTCAACTATCACAGATTGCATAATATAATAGTAAATGTTCGTATCCCCCTAGCAAAATTAGTAAAGAGAAAAATATTAATACTAGAATAAAATTAATTACTGTAATTTCTCTCTCTTTATATACGTATATATCAAAAACTCTTCTCTTTTTGTAAAATAATTCTATTATAACGATTAATTTAAAATTGCTCATATTCAGTAATTGTTTTTCATTTTTCTCTCTAATTTTGCTCAACGAATTAATAATTTGAATATTACGACGAGGAACAAGCGCTGCTCGACTGCTCGTTTTCCATTTAACTACAGCGTATTTTACGCCTTATCAAATCAACCGTCGTGTCCCGCGAAGCTGGTCTTGTCAGCTTCTTTCCCCGACGCTACTGACGATGGCATAATCGAGCAACACAGTATATTCTTTGTATAAAGAAGTCCCGTTTGTGCTGCGATTGCACGAAAAACGTCTCGACAGCCGGCAGGCAAGGTTAATCGTGAATAAAATACTTACGGGGATACCGTAACACCACCAGATGTTTCGCTAGAGAAATAGAGACGTGCTCATAAATAAATCACATATGAAATAAATCAATTATCGCGAAAAATTAATGAAATAAAATTATCTTTTATAAAGAGAATACAATATTAATATAAATTTTATTTTTACTTAAAATTTTCGTTAAAACGAGGTTTTTCTCTACTTTATTAACGATCAAAGTTTAACATGCGATGCTACAAGAAACACCTTTTGTAGAGCATGTCAGGTGTAGAGAGAGAGAGAGATAGAAAAGATTCGTTCTGCGTTGCTACGTGACGTGTATACATGTCAAGTTTGAGGAGACAACAAAAAGAAAGAAAGACGAGGACAAGATAGATGAAGGAGACAGAGGAGACCCGTCATTTAAATGCGCAAGAAAATTATCTACTCTCTCGCAACCAGCAGGAGCGATTATGCGCGCCGGCTATTGCAGCTATCGCTGATTGCATTGCGTTGTCGCCGAGAGTTGTCGCATATCTCGATAAAATACCAGAATTTTCACCTGCGCCCCTATATGCATACTAATTGAACTGCGAATCTCTCTGATTCTATTTGTCGTACGATGTTCAGCTGCTCCGGAGGGAACTGATGACGACCGAATCGAATAATTCCGAGAACTCATAATAATGATAAAATGAAACAGCAGGTGACGGCGAGTGTCGAAATAAATGCAGAGTAAAGCTCGATGAATTAATTAATGGAAATCGAATATCGGTCAATTTCCTTTGTTCTTTTTAAAAGAATTAGCGCGTTGAAAATGTAAAAGTAATTCTCTACATAATGTACACATAATGGTGTCGAGATTTTTTTATGCTAATAGCTAATCTTTTTATTTGAAAAATCGATTAATTCTACGTGGAAATTTTTGTACAGAGTAAAATTAATTTGATTTAATTTTGCAGTCACAACACGCGATGCTCTTTGAACGCGTTTACTTTCAAATTGGTATCTTAATTACTGATTAAAAAAAAAAAAAAAAAAACTTTTCAAGGCCTCGCGGAAAATTAACGGTTTAAACGAGCTATACGAGCGACTTATCGTCGGCTCGCATGCGAGTAGCATAAAAATCACAGCGACTCGTGATGAAAATCAGATTAGAGCATTTACGACGGTAATCAATCCTCCGCCCTTTTATGAGTTCCGATTTTTGCGGATCGCGATTTTCGAGAGTGTCTTGTTGCGTTTCCGTTAAAAATATCCCCAGCTGTGTGGCACGACGTTGTATCGTCGCTGCGAGCATAAAAACATACACGTGTGCGAGACGCGCGTTCAATATCGTGGAGAAATTTCCAGCCCCTGCGTAGCGAAGGAAGACGAAGGAAAAATATATAGAGCGATATAATAGTCAACTTTTTTTCAATGATCGCCGAGTTTCGATCGATTACATTTGCCCATCTGAGAGATAATCTGTTTATAAAATTATTATGTTGTTATAATTATGTAGCGTGTTCTATCGTAAAATTCCAAAGCTGTTTTAATGACAAGTCTTTTAAGAAATTAGAGACAAGTTCTCTTTTAGCCCAGACTTTATAAGATATAAACATGTTATTTCCTTAAATTAAAAAAAAAAAATAACTAAATTAAAAAAAATTAAAATCAGAATTGAAATATTAATCGCGTGCAGTGGTTTGTTTATTTATTAGAATCATTGCAATTTTATTCGCCAAAATACGCCAGTAACTTTTCTAATGTTAAGTGTTTTTTTAACGATGAAATTATATCAACAATCGATTTTTATATGCATCAAAGAATTCGGTATTATAATATTTTTCTGGTTGAAACATTTATATATAATGTAGGTATATTTTCGAATGCATAGACACGAAGAAGATAGGAATACAAAAGCTTCACGCTTTAGTGTTCCGATCGTTGCCGTTTCGAAGGCGAACAATAGAAATGCGGAAGCGAAAAGAAGGGAGGCGAGAGAATGCTTTGTCGAGAAACGTGTCGAAAATGGAAGTTTTTTTCGGTTCTATTACGAGGGTTTTTTTGTCAATACGAGAATTATTAATAGTCTTATATAAAAAGTTAAGAAGAAATAGGGCTAATAAGAACCGAACGCAATAAATACATGTACTTATATTATGTAAAAAAATTTTCTATAATAATAATAAACGGTTCGGTGCTTCCTTTGAACATCAGCATACAAAGGTAAATAACATAAGGAAGTTGTTGTTGGTTAACTGTTGTCAATCTAGTCGAAAATATTGCCAAGAAAACTTGAAAGAGAAATATTCATACGCAAACGATAGAAAACTTTCTCGAAGCATGTTAAAAATGAAAGCCTTCTGTCTACTTTAATTCTGTATAAATAAAGAAATTAATTATTATTTTTATATACGTACATATTAATATTTAATTAATATCTATTTTATTTTACCTCATACATTTTATTTTTAATTTTCTTAAAAAAAAAAAAAAAATTAATAATACGCATGTATTAAAATTATTCGACAGTATTAGAAAAAGATTTCAATGTGTTAATCTATTTTTAGCACTGTTCGTCATAATAAAATATATTAGTATATTTTTCGCGATGAGAGTTGGAATTTGCGGTATTTTCAGAGACGCGCGAGAGAATTACCGAGACTCTCACGTTTTCCAAGATGTAAAGAATACTGCACGTTCGGGACGCGAGGTGCGGAGTGCACTTTCTTTCTACGAAACGATATTTGTTTTCTCATAACACGGAAGAAGTGGAGTCGATTGTGCCGTGAAATATAAACGATACTGGACGCTTGTCAGGTCGCTCACTTTGCATATTTCGGTTTCTACGACTGTACCGCATCATCGTACACACATACATCGCGTACAGAATTGGACATGGTTATGCAAAGAGCTGTCAACTACTAATATCCTTGTTTCTCCGGATTTCTCAATTCCTTCCGGCTCAAGTGTAAAACCCACTAAAATAATTGCAATCAAAATGCAAAATTTTAAACCAACTATCTCTCGCATATCGATTCTCTCATGTCGAGAATGTTTAAACAAAAATTCTCGAAAGATAATTACTTAAATTCAAACGATTATACATTTTTAATCAGTAAATTTTTATTAGCAATAATTTACATGATCCTTTCATTAATTACATAACTAATAGTTTCGATAATAATAAATTCTATGCATTTCACACATAAATATATATCTTTATATTAATATCTTTTTAATAATTATATCACATATATGAGTGTGTACATTATATTTGCTATTCTTAACTAAAGACAGCTTCCAACAAGAAATGTCCCCCACATTGGTAATATAATTAATAATTCCCTGCACGCTCACGCGGTAAGCATACGGCACGAGTTAAATTCTCAAGTGTATCATACTTGACTGTGTTAATAGAAAATAACGCGATGCATCCCGGGGCAACCGAGAAGTTCGGTCGTTTGTTTTAATCCGATTCGAGGGTCGCGTAATAAAAAGTCGGTTTTTATTCGTAAGAGGGAGACCCGGCATCGCGCCGCGTAGAGGCACCGCACGCACTCGCATCTGTGTATCTTCGTCAAATTAAATGGCTCGTATCTACCGTCTTATTGGACCGTAAATTTCGATCTAGATGCGCGCATCAAGCTGTAATATAATCGGCGGAACCGCTCGTTAATTGAGATAAATCGCCATCAAAATGAGATCTAGTAATATATCCCGAAATCGTACTATAGCCGGAACGATATATACATTAAACTACAAAGCGGAACAATCATGTTCGAGAAAATTATAAGTATATGTATAAAGATCGTAAAGATTATATTCTTTCAACGGAAAGGTTTCCATTATGGTTCTTGAATAAATGTATAAAAATAAAAGTAATTGTAAAAAACAATATAGTAATTATGGAATATCTTGTACAACGGTTGCGATTTATTTTAAGAATAATATAAATTACCCTTTGATTAATGATTTGATATAATTAGATGAGATATAAACACGAATCGTGCAACCTGCCTTTTACTTTTTAGATTTTTCTCAAAAACTTTGCTTTTATAAGGGTTGCTTTTGAGAAAAACAAGTCTGTAACATTAATACGAATCAATTCATAGGTCGAACCATTTAGCAGGAATTCGCGATTTAAAGTGGGGTGCTAGCTTTCATCAAGCTAATCGTGAAAAATTCATCAAGCTTGTCGTGAAAAATTTATCCTTAATCTATCGAATGACTAATAAGAATAAAATATTTAATAAAATCGAGATAAAAGATCGGTTCAGAACGTCGCAACATTTTAGGATGAAAGTACAAGAATTGAAAAGAGCCCATTGGGCAATCGTAGAATTGGATCGCGAGAAATTGCAATCGTAGTCGGAGAATGCGCGGTCTTTAATGACATCTGGCTTTCGAGTCCGTCCGCGGCGACCGACTATTCGCGAAAATCTATAATGAGGAGGAGATAAGTCGTCCCCGTTACAACGATACCGCGTCGACAACTTGTTCAAACTAAAGTAATTACATCGCACTGGCAGGAAAGTTTCGCCGTGCAATCTAAGTACTTCGCTAAGTGAATTTTACGAAAGGTCGTCGATATTTGCGCCGAGAGTGCCGAGAGAGCCAAAGGACTGCAAACTTTTTGCTTTTGCTACGCTAACTAGACAGACAGAGAAAATTTATCGTTATTTATAATCTTATTTACCAATAAACTTTCATCGTGTGCTCTTCCATCTTGCTTAAGATAATTAATTTATCAAAAATAATTTTTTATCGTGCTTCTTATGTGTCATATGGGTGCAATTTTTATCCTGGAAATATCGAAAAAATTTCAGAGAAATATAGTTTGCGTGCAAGGAAAACTAGATTTATTTCGTAATTTGCTTGAATTTTTACAAGTGCACTTATTTCACTGTCAGAATATATTTATATTTTCGAAATATATAATAAGCGCAAAAAGAGATTTTTATTTTAATCTAGAGACACTAAATTTGCGAAATACATAATAAAGAAAGAATAAAGATTATCAAAATTAGAGAAATGAAGATAAACCGCGATAGAGTCGTGTAACGCGACGCTTTGAGGATCGCTTGACTGAGCGTGGGTGAAGTTGAAGCTTTGTTATTCGATATGAGCTAGGAAGAGGTTGAGAAGATGATGTTTAGTCACGTGAACGCGGATCATCAATAGGGCCGACTAGAATAGTGAAGGACTCTTCGACGAGGAGAGAGCGCTTCCGTCTCTGGGCGCGTTCGTGGTGGGCGTTCACGAAAACTAAAATCGGTTCCGGAAATCTACGCCGGAAATAACCGGTCTCTCGGCGCCGTCACGATCTCTCACGTGGGTAGGCCGATGTGGGCAATAAACAAAGGCTGAAGTTTACAGCCGCGAACGACGCCTATTGAATTTTGAACGCTTGTGCTCTAATAGAGAGATTTAATCATGCCTCGAAATAGCGCGCGATGCGTAACAGATACCGCGAATATCGTCGCAATTTTAGATCATTGTGTTTCATCTTATCTCGTATACAAGGTTGCCAAGGTTGAAATAACATCGCATCGTGGCAAATGCATTTGTTACGTAGTAACGAGCGGATAAATCGGTTGGATTCGAGATAAAAAATTCTCGCTTAAAATTTTTTTAAGTTTCAAATCGTATTTTAATAATTTAATTCAATATCGAGTCCTTGATTCGTTTTTTTTTTTTTTTTAATTTTTATAGTATAAAGTACAAAGAAGCATTAGAAAAGTTCTAATCCTATATGTATCTTTATCAATTTCAACTTTTGTAATTGTTATTTTAGTCAGCGAAATTAATGCCGATCTTCATATTTCAATTTGCACTCCGAGAAACGTCTGTGCGAGACGTAACGTAATAATAGTGTGATATAAATGCAATTCGCGCGGGTGAACTTGATAGCATAAGAAGAACCGGGCGTTCGCTTGGACCCCTCGCACCGACGCAATTAAGGGTCAAAGTCGAGAGGAGTCTGTTGGGTGTCGGTGGAACATGAAGAGCGAGCCCGGTAAGACGACCCCGAGTGTCGCTCAAGTGGCCGATGAAAGGTCTCGGCACTTGTTGACCAAGCCGAAGGGTTAGCCAAGCTTTATATTGATGTGTGATATGACGCGAAGAACGCCAACGATCCATAGATTGAAAAAATGAAAAAATAAGAATGGATCGAAAAGTTATATTATCGCGTGTATCTTTTAAAACCTTTCGATCTTGAACTAGGAGTGTTCCTCTTGGAAGATACATAAAACGATATTTTAGTTTTATTATTCAAAATTTAATCTCTATTGAAATTTAAATCTCGGGCCTTCAGCGGATATTACACTCTTTTTCTCGTATATTTTAATCAAATCTTTAATTATCAAGATAGTTATCGTTATTTTTTAATTAGATATATATTAAATTAATTTTATTAAATTCATAATCAAATTATATATATATATCAATTAGATATTGTTGAGAAGTAATAACTAAAGATAAGTAGAACTAGCATTTTTCTATCACGTTGACAATGAAATATAAGTAAAAAGCTTTCATTTGATAAAATACTGCTCTTGATCTCATTTGTTTTAACAAATATATATTAAAGATACGTTGATTATATATTTTGTTACAATTATTATAATATTATATAATTATTATACAATTTGTTATATATAATTATTATAGTAATTTTAATTACATACACAGGATGTGAGAATTTTGATGATTTAAAGTTATCTTTAGAATATATTTTCTCTCTCCTATGCATTTTTCGAGAGGAAAGTTTTTTAATTTCAAAGTTGAATGTTTTTGAGAGGCTTCTACGACGATAATAAATCCTGATAGTGATTCTTAATTTCCGCGACGATGTCATACGGGTTTCATTCATGCGGGCATTCGAGCAAATCTCTTTACAGTGGATGCATCGCGCACCACCGTTACAGAGAATCGCACACATCGTAATGTTACACATGCAACAACGGCGGCGGCGTCGATGCGGCGCGGACACG
Organism: Formica exsecta; assembly: GCF_003651465.1. Taxonomy (NCBI): domain Eukaryota; kingdom Metazoa; phylum Arthropoda; class Insecta; order Hymenoptera; family Formicidae; genus Formica; species Formica exsecta. The sequence goes on from NW_021850337.1 coordinate 1,466,804, forward strand.
CGCACTCCGCTCTCTCACGGGCCAGAGAGTCACAGTCACGGTCACGCTTCGAGGGTTGGACATTCGATATAGGGCGAGCACGGTGGGAGCGCAATGTTCGGAGAGCGTGAATGAGGGAGAAAGAAGGAGACAGAGAACGATGGAGAGAAAGAGAGAGAGAAGCGCCGCGAGGTCGTGGAGTAGCACTCATTGATTCTTCTGCATTTCTATCGCCATCTCTATCCTAGGGTTTCTTCATCTTTACCTCTCTCGCTCTCTCTTCAATTTCGGCGCTACAGATTATAGATATATAGATAGATTATAGATATTTATCTTTTCTTTAACATTTTTTTTTAAATCTTTTTAGCCCATTCTGTCCATTTGTTTCTCTGATTATTATTTTCATCATAAACATTATCTTTTGTTTTTTCCAATAAATTTTCTTTCATTGTCATTGAGGACATGAGAGACTATTTTTATCTTATATTTTTTACAAATTGTTAATGTACCATCTTGTGTTACTCCTTTCAATTCGCTATACGCAATCACTAAGATCGATGTCAAAATAATTTCTGCTTTTTCCTTACTTCGGCATAAAATTAAATGCCACAATATAGACAAGTAAAAATGTTTGATACGAGGTGGTACATCTTTTAAAAAATTTTGCGTAAATTTTTATTAAATGTGCTACGTCAATATGGATATAACAGTCCAGCACATTTACATTATTGCGGGCATTGGCATATTGTTCAAGCGTCAGATATTCAATGAAATTGCGAAGTTAAAAGAGCTATGAAAAAATCACAAAATTTCTCGAGGGCGAGGTTGCACCTATTTTCGTATCCATTCCATCAACCAAAATTGAATGGAATTTGTCATATGGTTTTCTGTCAGCATTTGTGTCATAGGGAAAAATCCGTTTTGATTATAATTTATAACGTAATTATATAAGAATATTTTTGGATTTTGTGCAAGTATTTAATAACGGGGGTGCTAGCTTGATAAAAACTTGCACCCCTACTTTAAATCGTGAATTCCTGCTAAATGGTTCGAGCAGTAAAATCAGGAACAGTGCACCAAATTAGCACCTAAATAGCACTTAATTTTGGCATGTTTTATTTTAATTTGTTGTGGTTGGGGTGCTAGCTTAACGCGAGGTGATTTTCTTTCAGGAAATTACCTCTTTTTTTCTATTTTTATTTTCCGTATATTTGTTTCATTATTGTCTGTATTATTGTACTTCGGTTAAATTACTTCCTTTTTTTTGATCGATCGCGCTGTTTGTTCCTGGGGCACAGTTTGCAGAGCACATAATAAACTTCTTTCTTTTACGCGCCGATATTGTGTTCCTCTTCCGCTCTCCGCCGCAGATGACGAACAATCGGGGAGAGTCCATCTCTCATCGTGCACCTGGACAGTACGCAAACTGCGTGCGAGATGACCGACACCGAGTTTCTCCGAGCATCGTTTCCTCGATTCGATGTTTTTTCTGCCCAAAAGCGGAATCCCTCGCGCTTCCAAGTGGAACGTAGAAAGTGCCGGTCGTCGGCGCGTTGTAAAGCGCGAATCACAAACGATTTCTCTGCGACCGGCGTACGATAGGCAGACTTAAAGGAGCAATTAGCGACGTCGAGAGGATCGACCGAGAAATTCCGTGACCCTATTAGCTGGAAGACGACAAAAAATTGCGATTCTTAAAGCTTTAATGAAGGCTCGTCATGCCAGTTGCGCGAAAATGGCCATCTTAGGATAGAAAAGTGGAGTATTTTTTTATACATTTTGTTCGGAGTTTCAGGAAGAGTAATATTTATCGCATTTCACATTCCGCGCGATGGCCAGGATTTATTGGCGAGAGCTAAACGAGCATGATAATTTTTCGGCGAGATTGTTTGGCAACAGACTCTGCCGTTTGCGTTGCAATTAAAGTGTACATAACACAAATGCGCGATATATCTTATCTACTTTATCACACGACCCGACAAATATTTATCGCATCGCGAGAAGCCGAGTATGTCAAGAGTGGAGGGGAATCATACTACAGCATTTAGCTTCTGCGTATCATTTTGCGGCGAGCCACGCGGAAGGTTCGTTGGAGAGAGAATCCGGCAAAAATTGATCCTTTCATCATGCACGAAATTTCGTTAAACAAAAAAAAAAAAAATTAGAAAATTAAACTTGCAACGTGTGGTTCTCCCGCCAGGATAAATCTTAGTGAATGAGAATTATACAGAAAGTGTAAAAAATTGCGGTTATCAAACAAGACATTTCGCTCGCGTGCAGCATTCGTGAAACATTCGCGGTGCAGCATCTCGAGAAGGAAGAAGATCCTCCGCAGCATCCTCCGGCATGCGGAGGGTGAGCGAGCGGTGAGGCGGTGTAGGAACCGGTGCGTCGTATCCGTTGTGTGTTGTGTGTGTGGTGTGTATCTGTGTATGTGTGTGTGTATATATTTGTGCGTGTATGTGTATGAATGCGCGCGCGCGCGCGCGTGACCGGGGGGGAGCAAAAGGAGGGAGCGGGCAAACCAGCAGTGTGCGCGGGAGGGTAGAGGAGAGTCGACGAAACGAACAAGAGAGCGAAAGAGAGAGAACGCGAGAGCAGGTCGAGCGAACGTGCGAGCGAGCTAACCGGGCCAGGAAGGGGGACGAAAGGAGGGGGAGAGAGCGCACTCGCGCGCGCGAGAGACCGAGAGGGAAAATCTGGTTGCCTGGCGACGAGCCATCTAGTTCGATCCCAGCCAGCCACCCGACCAGCCACCCTCCTCACCGGTCTCTTCTCCTCCTCGTCGCCGTCGTCGTCGTCGTGGCCGTCGCAGGAGCGACGACACCGTCGTGCCGAGGGGAACTGTGTTCAGCTCCGCGTTTCGTTTCTCTTCCTCGCGAGAGAAAAGATCTCTCTCTTTCTCATCTCCGGATCCGTATTCCCGCGTATACGTATCGCCGCTTGGCGTCGATCGGTCGCGTGGGACGCCGACGTCCGGTATCGAGATCGCGGATACCATTGTTGGCGCGTCGTTTCCGCTTCGCGACGAACTCCGGAAGAGTCGGAAAAGCGCGAAGGCAGTCCCGGGAGTCGTGTGGAGGCATCCCCTGTGCGTCTACTACAGGGAGGACGGTCCGATATATTCTGGTCGCGCGTCGGTGTGCGAGTTTCCGACGCGGGGACGTTTCCGAAGGACGTCGCGCCGAGAGTTATCCCTCTGATCTCGCGCGGCGGTCTCGTCGGTGTTACGTCTGTCACTTGAACGTGACGGTGTGGGAAATTGCGAATATCACGTCCCCGCGCTCTTTCTTCAGTGAGAAAGAGAGAGGAACGGGGGAGAGGCCACGGTAAGTGCGTTTTCCAAGGACGTCGGTCCCGGCGCATCTCGCTGGGCTGCGCGCACAGGTGGTGGTGTGTCCTTCGCTGGCTTGCCGTAACAAAAGCGGGAGGAACTGCGCCCGGCATCGTTTTCACCACAACAAAATTACGTACGTAATAATAGGCAGTCTTTGCAAAGAGGAGGATAGACGGAAACCGCGTTCCTGTCACACGAATAAAGTCGACAAAGGAAGGGAAAAAGTTAATCTGCTATATATAAATAATATTTATTTATTTCCGATATAAGACGTATTAAATAAATATTGCGCAAGAAAAAAACTTCAAATAAATACATTTCATTAAGCACTATTTAAAAGTCGGAGTATATTTCATCGAATTGCATAACTAGATGTGCCACTTCGTCGCTAATTAGTTTGATCCTCTTAGACTCGAGAGCGCAGCAGTCATAAAAAAATAAAATTATTAGAGAATGAAATAAAATTACAGAAATATCAAAGAATAATTAAAACGATAGACATCAAAGGAAGATTGAAAAAAGAGGAAAAAGAGACGAAATTGTTTGATCGAGGAATCAATCTATAGAGAACGATAAAGAAAGGGGAGGGGAAGCGTAGAGGAAGGGGAAAGAGAGGAATATACCGTCGAGCGACA
>NW_021850337.1:1470814-1501018 GCF_003651465.1 Formica exsecta
AGAGTGGAATATACCGTCGAGAGACAGGAAGAGAAAGATACGCAAGGGCAGCAGCCTCTCTTCTGGAGGAACGAGATCGACGATTCGATCGGGCGAGGGGAGATAAAAGGCGGAGACGACGAGGATTCGCGCGCAAAGAAGATGAGCCTGGACCGCCGTCGCGGTTCGCAGCATCTCGTAAACAGGATCGTCCTAGGGACGGCGGCATCGACGGCGGTTGGCCTTCGATGGAACGCCGTCGTGCGGTTCAACGACTCAGAGTTGCGTCCATAAAGTTATACGACCTTTATACGCGTAAGGTATAAGGTATATAACCGCCCTTTTCCGCGTGACGTGATGTAAGAAGAGACCTTTTCGTCAACTATATCGTAAGATCGATATCACAACGGAGCTTTAATTGTGAAAAATAGATTGCCCATTCTCTTTCTCAACGTGAAAAAATTCTGAGAAATTAAGATGGACCCGAGAATCGAGAAATGAGAAGATGATTCGTCGCGCTTCACAGCAGTCAAATTTAGACGAATGCAATCAAGTTCTTGAAGAGAGATTCAAAACGATGATCCGGAAAGGCGTCTCGCGTGAGATTGATCAAGATTAACGTGTGAGACTCGTCTCTTATCTCGTAATTGTGATCGCGATTCGAGATCGCGTAATCGGTGCTAGATCAGCTACGTCATCGTCATTCGTGATAATTGGGTGCGATAAGAAGGAACTGTCTCGTTTCGAAGGAGGCGACGCACTCTAGGAAATTTTCTCACACAGCGGATAGAAACACACGAAATTCGGCATCATGTTCCAGTGCATCATACAGCAGAGGAATGGCTGGATCCATCCTTACACTCCCGACACCAAGGATGTCTTTCCAGGTATTGTCGAATGGTCATGTTAATAAATTCAGCACTAGACACCATAATAGAGATAAGATATTAATTAAATTAAAGCTTTATAGATTTAAAAAAAAATGAAATATGATAGTCTTCAATGATTAATCAAGATTCAAGATAAAATAGTAATCGTGAATTTGAATAATTTTAATAGCAGAATACAAATATCAAATATAAAATACAAATATAAACATAATATCGTAAAATTTTATTATGTGTGTACGTATGTATAAATATACGATTGTATATAAACATTTGTGATTTATCTTTTTACGCAGGTATTTTCTTATCCGTATTTTCTTATGAGTATTTTTATTATGATTATTTCATTCTCAAGGTTCTTTCGATTTTATTTTTTATTTGAGATTGTAGGAAAAATCTTCTTCATAGAAAATTATTATTATGTGTCGGCAATAAATTATTGTCATCCTTTCTAAACATAAATTTAACGAACCGTATATAATATTTTCTCAATTGATTGTGAGAGTTATTTACCAAACAATACGGTTTTTATACGCGTGATGTCATATGCGTAATATAGGAAATTCTATACGATACTCAACAGTATATTGCGGGATGTCGGTGCGGGCGTTCGTTATAGCTGTATAGAATTTCTGACGGCGGTGATGCGAGGGAGTGTATGACGCATAGAAAAATGCTAGAGGCTGTAGATAACCCGCGCTGATAGCGATGCTCGTATAGAAGCGCAGACGAAGCGTGCAAAAGATAATATGTACAATACATGGAAAAAATATAATATACAATACCTCGCAAAAATATAATACAATACATCGATATCAGAAATTGCCGTGCACGTCGGAGTCGTGTCACGGACATTAATAAGGATTTCGCGTTTCGCGATATACTCGATCGCCGATAGCGAAATTTCACCGGCGATAAGTTAATTGCCGGTTGGTGCGCGCGAACGCCGACGTATTTTTTTACTTTCGGCGAAACGTGAAAGTTCAACGGAGAAAGAGACGTCATAGCTACGCTCGATGCAAACCAGGAGTACGAACGATAAGAGTCCTCGACACGAAGCGCTTTGAAGCTTTTCATTTCGCCTTCAATTAAGGAGGTACTGCGCATGGATCAGCTACGTCAAAAGTTAATAAATTTAATTACATTTCGAGATTCATGAATTTGACATTGTGCACACAAAGCACTTTTAATTTTTTTAAATATATATCAAATTAATAATTAATTTGTGAATTAAATTAAAGATTTGCTCTGTAGAATTAAAATTTTTATTTCCATGAATTTTTGTGTACAGTTACTATAACATTTTCGTGGTACTGTTACTATAAAAAAAGTTAAATAAATTAACAATAAACTATAAATTAGTTCAATATAAGATAATATTTACTTTATTTCCATGAATTTTTGTGTACAGTTACTAATAACATTTTCGTGGTACTGTTACTATAAAAAAGTTAAATAAATTAACAATAAACTATAAATTAGTTCAATATAAGATAATATTTACGATTTTGAGATTAAATTATATTCAATGTAAAATTCATGAATTTCGAAATGTATTAGATTTATTAACCTTGACGTAGCTGATCCGTGCAGTTTCTTTTCTTAAACGATTTATCAATTGTATAGCGTCAGCAAACTTCGATACATTCTGATCCATCAATTAGATATAATTATGCAAGAAGAAAGACGTTTAAAACGTTATTTTCTCGAGACAAAAAATCTTTTCCAAAGCAAGAATTAAATTTTTATCGTTAAATTTTATGCATTACGTAAATTTCCTTACGGAAGCAAAGTTTTATAATTATTACAGGGCGAGATTGATTAAAATCATATTTAATCCCAACAGCCATCTTTCCGATGAATTCGGTTTATTCTTAGTATATGAGTATATTGAGATATGTGAATTTAGAATTATTAATAAAAATTTAAATTTCTAATGGTAAAAACTTCAGATACAAGGAACGAATGTCAAAGAATTAGATAAAAAGCAATAAATGTATATTATCAGTTTTATATCCTTTAAGAATGTTGATGCGTATATTGAAAGAGGTACATGTATTCACTTTATTCCGCTAGCCGCTTTATTAGCTGTGTACATATATTTTATTTACTATTTTACTATTTATGCACTGCAATGTATATCCTTTTAACTACTCACGCACATTTGATACAAAAGAGACGCGGAACATTTCGGTCGATAAACGTGCGTGCATGGCGAAACTCGATGCCAGAGCAGGAAGCCGTTAAATTGACACGTCGACGAGGCGGAGAAGAGGGTGCGTCGTATATGTTAGGTTGCGTTTCCTCCATAACCGTATACAAGTATAGAACGATATGATACACATATGTTGCATATATATATATATATATATATAATGCGCGTACAAAAGGTTGCATTAAAACTTTTTAAAATTTTTCGAACGAATAGAAATAAAATTCAATGAAATGCATTATTTCATTAATTATTTTATTTTTGATAAAAATGAAATGGTGACATTTTTATTTATTTATAAATTAGAATTTAATTATATAAAATAATTTAATTAATTTTCAACTTTTTTGTTCTTTTTTTTAATTGTAAATTTTTACTATTTAAATAAATTCTTTTGATTCGAACGGGAAAATGTCCGTGCTTACTGCGTAAAAATTGTATGCGTGCGCTACCGTAACGCCGGTGCGTCTCCGACGACGTAACGGCGCCAATGTTTGCTATCGGATAAATCGTCGGCGTGTCGGCTCGCGTGTACCTGTCCACGCGGTATAAATATAGACCTACGTGGACGATGTGGCGTAACGCGAAAATGTACTCGTCTAAATTCCCTGTCGCGCCCGCGCGCGCGACAATTCCTTTGCATTCTCGTTTTATGTCACATTTTCGCGTGTCACGACGGCTTGAATGAATACGACGTGACGCACTCTCTTACGGCAATAATAACACAAGCCTGAAAACTGCGACTATATTGCATTTAGACAAATATTTCATAACGCTCGCAATTATTTTCGGATGACGTTATTTTCACAATTTTTATAAAAGCTTTAAAAAAAAACTGAGACTATAAATGTGAGGAAAAATTTTCATATACATAATTAAAAGCAAATTTTACAAAGAAAATACGATTCGCAAGAAAATGCAGAACTTATAATTTGTTTCTACTTTTCTCTTTTGTATATAATCGATCTGAGATACACAGTCTCTTTTATTATACACAAATTTCGAGTTGAGAAAAGTTGAACGTGAATATCGTGTAGTTTCTAGGCGCGGCATAAACGCATAAACTGTATCGGCGAAATGCAAATACACGATAATCATTCCAGTCTATCGCGTGAGTTCAAAATCAAGAAGATTACCGAAGCTTCCACAAGCAGGAAGCTTTCACGCGCGACCATAAACGATATTTATACTTCCATAAACATAGTAGAGTTCTCTCTGTTTCTCTCGAGAACCTGCTCCCGCCATATCTCCTATTATGCGCGATAAAAGCGATAATAAATCTGTCTCGAGCGGGTAAAAACTTCTTCGAGTGTATTATAGTTCTCTGAACGCGATAATCAGATACATATAACGCGTGAAGCAACATCGCGCATGCATTTTGCCACATTAGAAATTGAGTTTCGAATAGTTATATTGTGGTCGGCGTGATTTCTGTTATTTGGATAAAAGTATTTTGATAATCATCTAATTAAAATTGCTTTATCTTATCTTTATATCTAGATTATAAAAATATATATTATCTCCATCTTTATCTTAGATTAAAAAGTGTTCTTTAAATTATTTGAGGTAATGTTTAGCGAGTTTTTTATCTATATCGGTAAATATATTTTATAGAATTTTAAATTTTAAAATATGTTGACAAAGCAGATTGAAAGGGAAAATGATACCGGGACACCCCGTGTGCAGTTATATCCATCAATTCTCGATGTCGATTTCTGATTGTCCCATGCGAGAATATTTGATATCAAAAGCAACTCTCGCGATGCAAAAAACTCGCTACGAAACAAAAGCCCGGCGAAATCTCGTCCGCGATCGATGTGGTCGTCGTTTCCAGCCGAGAATTAAATAATCGTCGCTCTCGCCCCCGATATCGCTGAATAAAAGCAATTATTCGACCGGCGTTTCTCTTTTTCCGCGGGACAAGCACTTGTGCAGGTAATTTGTTTCACCCGTAGTTTTAATTGCTCCTTTATTTTATATGTCTATCCTTGTAACTTCTGCCGGCATTGATCAATTTCGTAACTTGATATAAAGGAATTGCATACATTGATAAAAAAAAAATGTATATATAATACTTATATGTGTAGGCTCTAAAAATTTATTCTGAGAGATATATTACATATTAAAAAATTTATTGATTAGGATTAGGACACATTGTGTACGATAAAATGAAAGGAAATAAAAAATTCGCATCGCAGCTGGCACAAAGTTCGCGATTCTCACTGGCCACCGTTTCTCGCGGTCACACGGCTTTTTTCTCGAGCATTCCCGCTAATTGCTTTGTACGCGACAATTGCGCCGAGCATGATAGCGACACCGGCGGCGTGACAAATTGAATTCGTGATCTTTGGCCGCGGGCGGGAGAATTGCGCGTTTGGTTTAACCACTCAAATAGCAGCGGCAGAGTCTGAAGAGAATTCCAATCCAAGCGAGAGAAGTTATTTCGCCAATTAATTTCCAATTTCGCCGATTAATCGTCCCGATAGCCTGGCGGGAACATTCGCTATAGGCCATAATTGCATTACAGCTGGACGCAGGATCATGACGTATCGAAGAACGATCTTTTATCCGACATGATTGAGAACTTTCGTATTACTAGAAAAAATTATGTTGGGCTTTTTTCATTTAAAATAATACTCTTGCAATTAGAATTTAATTTTAATTTTTATAGCATTTATTTTATTATGTGCGTCTCGCATTATGTGATTAACGTATATCTTTACACACACACATTGTGTTCATATAATATTACAATTGAAACAGACACTATGAGCCAGGAAAAATGTTTATACTACACTGCAGAAAACTTTAATTTCTTTGATGACGCCGAGTATAAAATATATTCGTTATTAACCGGGTGCAGAAATAGATTTGGTATCAGAGAGAGAGAGAGAAAGTTTTTTTTATAATTTAAATTTATTTGATAGAGATCGTTACTTTACAGAACTTAGAAAAAAGAAATGAACGCGTGAGAGAAAAAGGATTGGTTTCGTCAATTAATTCCTAATTCCAGTAATTAATTTCATCGCGTTTGAAACTTAAACCTAATGATATTAACCGTAGAAACGTAATCAACATCTCTCGACTCGACTTATCCCGTCTCTCTAAAACGGACACGCGATGAAAGACGAATCTTTTCTCGTTGACATTGACTGGAAACGCGATCGCGCGCACGTTTTTCATCCTAGTCCAGCAAGTTTGCTTCGAGCAAAGTTTCCGCTTGCTCTTCTCGCATTCCGCTCATTTGCTAACTCGTTTCAGTCGACTCGATTCAGCACTGCCAGCGGGCTCGTAACAATAGATGCATGTTACGAGCGTTGGATTCTTACATAATCGCTCTTCGCGAAGCTCATAAATAATTCTGAGCGGCACGGTTTTATTAAGGCGAACGGGCGCCACCTCCCCCACGATTGCGCTACGAATAATCGTAGGTTGGTAATTAGCATCGACTAAGGAACTGTGTCAGAGCTCGGAAACGTATCCGTAATCCTTTCTACGGCTGCAATCGCGCTCGTGATATCGTAACTTCTCTTCTGGGCTTTTTCAGGATGTATTATTTTAAGTCATTTCAGATTTGCCCCGAATCTCGAGAGATCTGATAAAATTGGAATCGACCTTGTCTATGCGAAAATTTAGATCGCGATATAACTGGGTCACAACGGTTTTAGAGAGAGAGAGAAAGAAAAAACATCATTCCAAGAATATAGCAAAATGGGCCAAACTTAATATTATTTTTTTCTGAATAACAAAAACACATTGATCTTGACGCTATCTAATTTTAAATTATATTTTTGATTACTGAATTATTTCGGAAATGAATTTAACAAATAAGAATGTAAATAGCGGAAGTTTATTGCTTTTAGTAAACATTAATGTGAACTCGACATAATTCTAATTTCAAATATTCAATATTAAAAATTTAAAAATAGTGTATTAATTTTTTTAATTGTACAAAGATTATGTTAAATATTCTGTTAAATAATATTTTCATCATTTCTAAATAATTGTTATAGTGCTTGTCATAATTTTTATCATAATTCTTGTAAGTTTGTTGTATGCTTTATTAACTAATAATGCGAGTAAACTGAATAATACATAAATAATCGTGAGGACAAAATTATAATAAAAACATAAAAAATGAACGGAAACCGAATTCGAGATCGTGTAACATCTTCCGTTGACAAGCGCGGATAATGAGACGAATGCAGAATATGCAACACTTTATCAATGCATTATTATCAATTCAGTTGGCAAACGCGTTTCTCATTATCACGCGAGCTCTTACAGACGCGATTATTTTCTCGTTTGTGAAATAAAAACACAAAGCGACTTTTCTTTTTGCAGGCATTTTAATATGTGATTTTTATATCAAAATTTTATCTTTGAATCCAATATATTTAGATATGATATTAATATCGATTGTGCATAAACTTTCGCATTTATTCGAAATTGATTACAACGTTCTCAACATTTTGTAACGTAGATGAATTAATCGAGATGTAAAAGCTATGAAAATTAATCCGGATTAATTATAATCTACCTTAAAATTGCATATCTTGAAAATGAATAGGCGTTTCGCGATTTTGCGTAAAACAAAACAAATTTATCGTTGATGAGTTTTCGCGCGGAACCGTAATTACGCACGTCAGGGAACGTGTTTGCGTTCATGACAAATTAAACAACCGCTTTCTGCCGTGCGCGCGAGCGTTATAGCTTCTCTTCACATCGTTAAAACGGTGAATTACTATCGCGAGCGCGGTGCAATTAGAGGAAAAGGAACTCGGCGGCAAGGCTTATTGGGAAATCAACGGGCCAGAAGAAGCGAACGGCGATTGAAACGAATTCTTTTCGAACGATGGGAATCAACAACCGTCGTTCGCATCGATAGTGTTTCACTTCCGTGCACATTTCATATTAAAACTTGATTAATAGCTCGACATACAGATTTATAAAGAGTTTTTTAATCAATTTATTTTACGATTTTATCAAAACGATAGCGATGAAATATTAATCTAAGAACATATTCGTGACTTTTATAATCGTACTACGTGTATGAGAGATATTTATTATCTATTATTTCTGTTTTAATATGTGAAAAGTTTTTATATAATTAACATAATTTCTCTTTAACTACATTCTAGTAGCTTCTTTTGGAATTTTAAGTTCTATTCATATTTATATGACTATGTAAAATATATTCCCAGAACCAGATATACATATGTACATAAATTCTGGTTTCTGTAAAGATTTTCGATTATATCAGTCGGGGCTAACCGACGATTATGCAACGAGGCGCGGACGCAATTCTATCGGTGACCTTTATTAAACTTATCGAGGGGGCATCGAACTATCCTCCGACCCGTCATTGTGCTGGCTGCACTCTTGAAGCTTGGTCGCGCTGACATGCAGGCCAGCTTGACACAGTTATTCGACTATATCAGAGTTAAGATAACGAAAGGCACAAGTCGTAGTCGACGCAATAACCACTTGACGCTTCCCTTCAATTCGTGCAGGAAGGAAGTCGATAGTCGACAGAGAAAGAGAAACATATGCGCTGCATATCAAATTGTGTGCCTCGTGCGCGTGTATTTGTGTTTGTGTGTATCAACATCATTAAAGCGCGCGCATAAAGCAAAACACATTCTGACGTTACTTTTGTAGCCAGCACGATTAAAGGCAAGACGTGTGTTAAAAACAAATCAAACAGCATATAATTTACAGAATATTTTATTTATAGCGTAAGAAGAGAGTTACATATAAAAATTATTTAAGATATGTGTATATGTGTGTTACATAACCGATTATATTTTATCTTATTTGATAATGTGAGATTTTTCGCACTGAACTTGATTATATAAAACTGATCCCTAAAATATATTTAAACAGAAAGAATATTGCACATCCTTTATTTGCGATTTTTTATTTCTAGAAAATCTCATATTATCGCTCTGGATCTTTCAATTGTATCAATCATTTCTCTGATAACTGAACGATACTGTTACAGTAGTATGCAAATTTAATTAGAACAACTGAAATATCTTCCGTGAAAGTATTAATTTAATATTTAGAAAAGAACTGCGAGAGAGCCATGAAATCACATCCGGTAGGACCTGCACTTGCTGCCCTTTTCAGTGCTGTTTAAGAACATCGTCAAACTCGTAAGCCTTTTTTGAAGGACGTGTAGGCTGAACCGGAAACACGCATCGCAAAGTGCGTTACGGAGAAGTCACGTTGCTAATGCAGGAATTTCCAGCAATTACCACGCTGATAAAAATTCACCGAAAGCAAAATTGAGAGAATAGAATTTAAGGCTTTTGAAGCATTGACTTGAAAAACTTTCTGACGTGTTGCAAAAATATATAAAATGTAATGTTATACGTGTAAATGCGTATGATATGTGCCAATTAGAGTTCGTGATGAATGAATAAATGCAAAATTATTAAATGCAAGCAAAAAAATTGTTTTTGACAGATTGCGACGTTTCTAGCTTTAATTCAAATAAGAGAAATTTACGTAAAAAAAACTTATAATTTTAGCAATATCACACGTTTTATTTTTTATAGTAATTTAAGAAAATGTGTGGTAATTTAATACAAATATTTAATTTGCGTTAAATTATTTTAATTTGATGCATATAAAAAAAAACTATATTTATCTTAATTTGTGCAAATTTAAGAATTCTTTTGATTCAATTAAGCGTGAGAAGTTTGGTATCCAGAAGCGATTATGAGCGAACATTATATGTTAATCGTTAATGTATGTAACACTAAGAAAGGGACGGAGAGAAATTATGTGCTTTAAGCGTCACTTTTATCTCGGAATTTGTCATGGTCACGGAGCACGTACAATGACGGGAGTACGCGAGGAATAAACTTAATTATTCGGCAGAATTTAAATTTAATTTTAGTATATAATTCGTGCAACACTCACCGCATTCGTTTGATTCATCTCTATCAATATTGGTTCTGTCGTCATGTTTTCACGAAAATTTAATTTATGCGGTTGGTCTGTCGCGATCAACTCGCGATTAAATTTCGCGTATATTTCAATATTTTATTTATATTTTCCGTTACACGCATGGTATATCGTTTCAACAGTCTCGGTTTCGTCACCCATCGTCATTATTTCTTTCATTTCGCGCTCGCCGGATTTCCCGATTATCGTTCCGAGCAATGCATTGTGGGCGAGATAATCTAAACGGACGAAAGCGCGAAGATAAAATCGCACACATTCGCAACGAATGTACGGAGAATTTTTAAGGGGATCGCTCGCACTTACGACGCACCAATCAATGTCAAGCGAAAGCAATTAAAGTCTCAGGTCAGTGTTATTCTTAGCTTTTTCAGCTCTTTTACGCGCAACTCTTTACCCATTATATGCATCGTCGTCCCCCTATCCACGGTAACGACATTGCCATTATTATTATCGGGGTGTCTGTAACCGCGCTTCGTTTGCGCCGATACCTCAGCATCAGTTATTGATTGCTTATTATCACACTGGATTATACAGGAACGTCGTTTCCACGGTCGCAACCTACCTTTTCCTCGAAACAAAGCATCGTGCTGCAACCCTATCTTAAGAGAAAATAATAAATTACAACTTTTTTTAATTTGCTTATCGTATGTTTAATAAATCACACTCTCGAGTAATGATTCTCGATTTAATTCAACGGTTATAAATATTAATTTATTGGGAAAAATCACATGACGCGTAACCACGGAGCGCAATGTCAAGGGCGGGGCCCTTTGAGGCGCTTCACCATGCCTGCTTTCCGCTCGCGCCTGCCCAACCGCAACGCACACTGTCGTTCACAGGCGCGTGTGCGTGAGAGAGCGTGTGTGGGCCCCGGTGATGGTGGTAATTGTGGTTAATTTAACGACGGTCAAAGCAGTCACTGCCTGTCCTTACAAGCCAGTTTACGCGACCGAGTCCGGAGCGCCGGGTGCAGTGCAAAATCTTGCTCTCGTCGAAATAGCGAAACAGCCTGCGTTTCCTTATCAGCCGTTATATAGTTAAGAGAGTTATACTACACAATATCGCGTTGCGAGAAAATTGGGAGAAGGGGCCGCGGAGGAAGTGCTTGGCGAAATTGACTCGGTCGATTAATCGAGTGTCGAGAGTTGATCGCGAGAAGCTATAGTTCGGAAAATACGGTAGAAGTATATCCGAGAGATGAAACGTAAGCTAACGTAGAGAAAAAGTGAATTCTCTTCGAAATTGATGGATAATCGAATGAAAAATTGGAATCTGTGGACGATGCGAAATATAATCGAGTTCAATAATTCTTTAAATAAATAAATAAAATAAACAAATTTTACCTTTTCGTACGTTTATATATACATCGAGTTTATTAAAATGGAATGGATAGATGATTAATTAATCAAACTTTTATACACGGATGATCGATTAAAAAATAATATAAATTCTAATCTAAAAATAATAAAGAGAGCTTTATAACTTTTGTCTTCGATATATGAGATATATAATATCGATGAAATGAAGGTCAGCGATGTTCTAAATATACACGCACAAGTACCGATATGCGTAAGACTGATTTATAATAAATCATCATTATCGAACGATTGGCGTGAGTACGAAACGACTGTAACGCTATATATCGATAGTCATATATCGACGACGCCCGATCGAGTCCTTCGACCGGTATCCGAGAGTCTCTCTTTCTCTCGCGATTGCCAGTAACGGTGATCGCTTCGTGCCGGCTATTTCGCGTAATCAACTCCGTTTAACACCTGCGGTTGTTATCGCTAGAAAATCGATCGCGATCTCGGCTGCGCAATCTTGCGTTCTTTTTTCCTTTTATAGTGGAAATTATTTCGCGAACAATATTGCGGAATATCGAGAAATCGCGACTCAATATTCTCGATCAACGCGGAAAAATCGATCGGTTCTGATTTTCCGATTTTAATCTCGTCTGGTGAATGTGAACGTCGAATAATATTCTGATAATAGTTGAATACATAAATTCATAACTCTTTTGTGCCAATTAATTGCTACATACTTTCGCGAAATCGCAAGATAAAAAAAAATATCCGCCGAGTAGTCATACGCAGCCGGACGATTTTGCCACCGAGTATTAATCGGATTAACAGGAGTTAATTCTGGAATATAATTGAAATATTTCATTCTGGATATAGAATTATTATTTTACAGAAATTTTTATCTGACTTCAAAGTTGCGCGAATTTGACATGGCGTAACGAGTGCTAAATCACGGATATAATCGATCGAGCAAACAAGGTATCGTCCAATCCATCGTCTGGCTTTGATTTTTAACGTCGAGAGTGATCACGGATGTCGAGAATGCGATATGCGATGTAATCAAATAATAGAGAGAGAGAGAGAGAGAGGTGTGTCGCCCTTCCCGTTGGAATGCGAAATTATTCTCGCTTCCTGCCTTCGTTCGCTCGTTCGAGCAGCTTTTCGGTTCCATCGACAACTATGGAAGAGAAATTATACGAAAAAAATGTATTATTTTTATTCCGAATTACGCGTGGAATTTTTTATACGGCGCAGTACATAATTATATTTATGAAATTTATATTTATAATAAGCAATGCTGATTACAGATACATGTATCTATAGTTTCTTAAAAAGATACACTTTTAGTTTTAATCTGACGGAATTTTATATACAATATAACGGAAAAATTCCGATGCGAAGAAAGGAATAACACTGTCATTTATCGAATAAATTCTTCTCTTGTAACGTAGTCCTTTTTCAAAATTTTCGTTTCGGGGAAATAACAGTTATTTGCCGAGGGCTTTCAATATTTGTCAACATTGTTCAAGCATACGCTTCGTGTAAACGCTATCGTGCAACGCTCGCTGATTTTTCCGCTTTTTTTCTTTAGATATCACGTAAATTTCAATCGAATCTCATCATCTCATACCGAGGAAAGTTAAAGGAGATCGTAATTTAGTGTAATTCATATAAAAGTTTTTGCTTTCAAATTTTTTTTATCGATCAAGTATTTGATCAACTGATCTCTCGAATAATTTTACGATCATTGTGATTCACTCATTGTACTCGTTTTAATCGATAATAAACTAAAGACGATACGATCTATGACCGAGAAGTCATTCGATATTCACGAAAGTTCACACGAACGGTTTTATTCTTTGAATTATCAATTCACCGGGCAATCGTGTCGCCATGCGCTCTCATAAATATTCAATCACGTAACTGGAGTGATCTAACTGATTATACGGGGTCGATTAAATGTGTGCGAAGCGAAGGAGCGCGATGTAAAAATAGTCGTGCGACATTATCGAGTGCGCGATGTGCTGCCCCGGAACAGATATACGGCCGACGTGTATTAAACCCCGATAACAATCTCTTAAGAAGAACTATAACGCGTTGTATCAACAGAGTTCTTTCACCGGACATAAACGATAAACAGCCATCTCTCTCCCTTTTTCTTTCTCTTAGAATACTCGATATTCTCGTTCGCTCTATCGAAGGGAAAGGGTTTTACGAACGCTCTATCCGATAGGCGTAATTATTCACTGATTTTATATTCGCATTACAATAACAGTTAAAATAAAATAAAAATTTCCCGTAGTTTTTGACATTGAATATAATTCCAACTTACTTTTTTTTTTAACTTTATTATAATAATCAAATCAAGAGTAATTTTTTATTTCTGAAACATATTCAGAGATGTAAAACATATATTAATAATAAATTCTTTAATTTTATTTATTTACTTATAATAAAATTACATACAACACGGAAACGGTTAATCGTACAAATCGAAAACTGAAGAGTAGGAATTTTTCCAGAGACGACGTTCCAATTCCTCCGCTCGCCAAGAAACGTTCGTTTACCCCTCTCGATCGAGTTTCTTTTCGGGTCGTTCCGTGGGGATCGGGGAGGTAAATGGAAGTCGTAAAACGATGTTAGAACATCTTGGTTCTCTTCGCGTCTTGAAAAAGAAAGAGGAAGAAGACGAGCACGAACCCCTCGTGTTGTATGGACAGTGATAACTGTAAATAGTCCGTCTTTCTTTCCGCGTAATTTATTAATTCTCTTTAGAGATACATCAGATGATCGCTGCACGCGAGAGTATTGCGATTGGAATTGTTTGGAATATTGATGCTAAATATGTTTAAATTAATCGAATAAAAAATTTCAGATGTCGATGCTTTCAGATTTTTCTAATAAGTCCTACTTTGAATGCATAATTCAATGCATAATTTTATACTAACAATAAATTATATACAACGGTGATATAATAATTATATAATTATAAATAAGACATCGTATAATATACTATGTATTTGAAAATATGAGTTTTAAATGTGTGTATTACTAGACGGTTACATAATCCAATCTCCATTTTAATAGTATCATGAATAATGAACCAGATTAATATCAAATAGGCCGTTCCACGAACTCAACTGACGATAATGAACCTTAAGCGGAGGATAACCAAATGAAAAATCTAAAGTAGTGTCATCTTAATGACATCATCTCAAGTTGTGTATTAATAACATTTTATTAACGAGACATATCGCAATAACAATTTACATACAATACTCTCTCCGTCCGTATTAATCGCACAATTAAGATTGTACTAAGGTGATCCTCATTTTATAAAATATTTTTCAGATGAGAGTTAATCGTCGCGCGTTTAAAAAAAAGCTGTGTGTTCCGGAGGAAAAGCCCGCGTGATACGATAATACCGGGTGGTCGCGAGGAATACCGAGTGGCTGATGTGTATGTATGTGTGTGTGTGAGTGCATGTGCGTGCGCGTCGGCGCGTGTGCACGCGCGAGAGACAGTGACACGAGGAGCCCCGTCGTCGTGAGTAGTGGTTGGTGAACGTGGGTGAACGAGAGGAACGACGAGGACGACGACAACGAGCGAGCGAGCCGAGTTCTAGCCGGATAATAAATAACGCAAGGGAGAAATGTTCAAACTGGCCGGACGCCACGAGTGGGAGGCCTCGACAAAAGGTAAATGGAATATCCAGCGAGCGTGTGGGCGGCGTGGAAGAAAAGAGAAGGACAGAGAGGGACACGTTGTTTCCTCGTCCTGCGAGAATATAGGAGGTGACGTGCAAAAGAGAGGGGAATCGCAGATGATTGATAAGGGAGTTTCCGCGATACCGGGCGGGACGCACAAAATGAAAGGGCGAAAATGGACGCAGGGAGGATTGGGGATCGGGATCTTGAATCTTGAACTTATGGATTTTCTCCGACGATTCGAAAGTTCGATAGGTTTGATCGTACTTTCGGAGAGACAGAGACACGAGGAGCCCCGTCGTCGTGAGTAGTGGTTGGTGAACGTGGGTGAACGAGGAACGACGAGGACGACGACAACGAGCGAGCGAGCGAGCCGAGTTCTAGCCGGATAATAAATAACGCAAGGGAGAAATGTTCAAACTGGCCGGACGCCACGAGTGGGAGGCTTCGACAAAAGGTAAATGGAATATCCAGCGAGCGTGTGGGCGGCGTGGAAGAAAAGAGAAGGACAGAGAGGGACACGTTGTTTCCTCGTCCTGCGAGAATATAGGAGGTGACGTGCAAAAGAGAGGGGAATCGCAGATGATTGATAAGGGAGTTTCCGCGATACCGGGCGGGACGCACAAAATGAAAGGGCGAAAATGGACGCAGGGAGGATTGGGGATCGGGATCTTGAATCTTGAACTTATGGATTTTCTCCGACGATTCGAAAGTTCGATAGGTTTGATCGTACTTTCGGACAACCGGTTATATCGCACGATTCCATTATTACATTCTTGGGTGGATCTGGGGTCTTGTTTTAATAAGAATTTAGTTTAACGTCTTATATGATTTCGTACTTTTAGTATTTGATATTTTGATGTTATTTTACAAGTAATAATTCATAGAGAGTTACAGCTAACGTTATTTAAAATTGAATGAGAAAGATACATTATCTTTTGCTTATTAATAAAACAAGAGCGATTGTTTTGCTGTTATTATCTTTTTGGTTTTGTAAATCGCATTTTCATGATGCTGTGTGACAGAGGTAATTTATATTGTGAAAAGTAAAGCAAGATATTGAAACGTATGACTAATGTCAGATATTTATGACACGTTCGGGCAACGAAAGCGAGTATATATTTACAAACAGAACTGTGTGTTCGTGTCGAAGCATCGACGAATGTTACATATTCAAGTAGACATGTCGAATATTCCGAGACTTTTCTCGGAGAGGAAAAATTTACGTATTGACTGCGTTTTAGACTTCAATCCATCTTGTAGGATGCAACACTAAACGGTAGCCAGATAAATACAGAGGAAGTTTCTCTCTTTATGCGTTTTCTTATGTTTAGATTGAAAGTAAATTTATTTATTAAAGTTATTTATATATATATTCAAAAAAATAAAATATATAAATTATTATATATATAAAATATATAGATGTAGTAATTTAAGTAATTATTATTTGAGAAACGCTTGTTTCTATTTCATATAATTTTAAAAAAATGATCTCATGCTTCGCGAATTATTATGACTAAAAATTTCCATCTCTCGAATACATCATTTATTTTTAAAGAAACGTCTTCGATCAAAAATTGATAGTGCAAGGCGACGAAACTCGTTTCATCGCACAGTAATCACGGCGTCTTTGAGAATAAAATGGTAGTTGAACGTATTTTGGGATCGTCCTAAAGACTTCGACCTCGCTCTTTGGTTTCTCTTTCCTTCTCTCTCTGTCTCTCTCGGTAATCGTTACACACACACACACACACACACACACACACCTATTGTAATCTATATTTCTGTTCGCGGCGGGGGTGTGTATACTGCAACCGGTCGGCGCTTTGTCGTGGGTGGTTTTTAGGCGCAGCTGTTCTTTTTTGACTACCTCTCTTTCTCTCTTCTTGAGCATAGAAGCGTTTTTGTGCGCGATTCTCCTCTCGTCGTTGACGATATTCCCGAAGTTTTCACCCTACGCTGGCATCATCATAAAGTTTATTAAACACGATGAAAGGATTATCACGCCTTTTTGTTTTTATTTGAAAACTGATGGCTGACGAATAACAGGTTCAACATCTTTCTCATGTGTGTATCTCATATACATTAAACCTTATTTTTTTTAATTTACATGTAAAAATTCTGTACTCGTAAATTTTTATTCATTTACATTAAACTGCAATAATAACGTATTGTTCTATCCGTGTAATTGGGAACAGGAGAGTGATAAATTTCAAATAATTGCTGCAATATTGTAACATAAGTTTGCTTTTAGCAATATCGATTACATTAATATTAATTATTAATAGTATTAATATTAATTATATTAGTATTAACACTAATCTAAATAATATTAATATACTCTCTCATATTGTTAATAAATTATATTTATTAAAATTTATACCACCTAATTGTAATATAAACATTAATACTAATATTTCACTCACATCAGTTTAATCGCCAAAATTTCGATTTAAGATCAAAATCCCATGTCGTCGGACATTCCGTATACTAATTGCGACTAACAATGCAGCCATAATCGATCAATCAAAAGGATCGGGATGAGATTGAAAGATAACGAGCGGCCTGCATTGTACAGCCTATTTCGCTAATAGCGCCTATCGCGGTCTAGTTAATAATCATAGCAGGTCGCAATTCTCCGTCCCTAAAGTGCACGACGAGAGCGATGCCTCCTTCTCTTCGTGATCGGCGTCGTTGTTCGGTCGATCCGTTGTTTCCCCCCTCGGTTAGTAGCTCGTCAGTTGATGCATCCGACCACGATGCGCACATCGATCTCTAGCTCGTTAGATGACTAACTCGGCGGGGGTGCTGCATACACGGTGTCCTAAAGTTACCGAGTATCCTTTTGGTCCTAATGTCTTTAATTAATCTAGAGATGACTCTCTTTATTTTTTCTCTCATCTCCATCTTTTAACGCTATAAATCTTTGTGGTATTGTAAACTTTAAATGAAAACTCTGTTGAAATCCACTCTAAATTTTAATCATTTGTAATATATATATGATTTTGCCGTCTACTTTCTTTCTTAAAAAGATGGAAATTTTTAATTTGTTGGAAACTTTTTATTTTTATTCATCAATTACGACAGAAATTTATATCGGGAATAAAGATCGATGTGTTGAATCAACTAAAAAAACATGAAAGTTATACTATGATTTTGGAGTGCCCTATATGCAGCAGTTGCGGCTTTGTGTTGCACTCGGGAGTTTATTTACCTCCGTTGTGCGTTGCTTGCGTGTCTGCGTTTCGGGGTCAAAGATCGCTCTGCGTCCTTTCGGGAAGGATGAATCATATGAGCACGGAAGTAAGAAAATCGATAGAACCTTTATTTAGTAGTACATAGGGACTCCTTAGAAGGGAAATCCTGCTCGAACTGGCCATTCCCTCAAGACACTCATTGACAGCATCGCAAGTAAAACTGCCATTATATCATTGACAGTAATTCAAAAATAAACAACATAAATGATAAGAGAATTAATCATAATTACAACAATATTATTAAATATTATAGTATATATATATATATTTCAATATATACATATATTTCAATATATACTATAATGTTCAAATATTAAATTTTTTAAATTTAAATTTAAACAAGTCATTTTACAAATTTTACAAATTATAGGCATAAAATTGTAAGCATGGAAAATTAGTCATCGATTTATCAATCAAGGATTTTCTAATGCTTTAAAATCCTCCAAGTAACGTTAATAATCGAAGAAGGAAAATTAAATTTAATTAAATTTAAAATAATATTTAAAATAATTTTCTTCCTCTTCTCACATGTGTCTTTCTGTCAAAATTTTAATATAATTTTTTTGTTTCTTTTAATCTAGTTGGAGTCACGTAACGATTAAAAGACATGATTGTCGACTGTAACGGCAAAAAACTGCGGCGGATCTTTTTTATCCGCACTTGTGGTATTTCCCAGAATTAACATTATATCGCCGCCGCGTCGCCGCCGGTCATAAACGGTCCATTCGTGAGTTTCGAGGCTAAGCCGCCAATGAACCGATCCGTTTAGAGCTCTCGATAATTGGTAACACATGAGGCGAACTGACATGTGGCGTTTCTCCCAGGCGTCTCTGTTTTCTTTCTTTCGGGAGGGTAACCGACGATATTCCCGAAAACGTGAAGCGACGTCGCCGTCAGACCGATTAAACCTCCTCGATCTGTCAGGAACAGAACGTCCATTTTGATCCGAAGCGCGTCGCTCATGCTTATTTATCGCCCGAGCTTTTTTTTTCTTTTCCTTCTTTTAACGATGCGTTTGAATCGTCGGTTCGATGAAAGAAAGAACGACTTAAAACCATCGTCCAGCTCTTTCTCCCGGCAATCGTCCAATTACGCTGATTGATCGACGTTTATACGAAGACGGATACCCGACGAGAAACGGTATTCCCGCTTTCGGACTATTCGCTCCGTCGAGCGGATAATAAATTAAATCGAGTGATTCGGTACGATAATAGTCTGCTCGCGAGTCTGATTTCTCGAAAAACTTGAGGTAATAAAATAAATTTTATTTCTTAATTATTAACAGTGAATTATAAACATCGACCGAAAGAATTTGAAATAAAAGCCTAGAATTCTTAAAGAATCTTTTTCTCAAAATAGAATTTGACAAATATCTCGATAGGGACTTTATTTATTTCGAATATAGAATGTATACGAAAAAAAATGCTACATTAAAAACGAAAATTGCTCCCACTTTCGTCCAATCGATGATGGATTATGCGAGTAATGTATTCGCGACCGCGGTTGTCTCTGCGTCGTTTATTATCAGAGCCGAAGGAAGTTTCGGAACGGAAACGAGATACCGCCGCGACAATAAATCACGCGGTAAGCGCGATCGTCTTTCTCCTCGTCTCGGCGAAGTCTGCGAAACGATAGATTGTTTCGTGTCGCGTACACCGTTTATTTTTAGCTCGCTCGTCTCGCGAAGTCGGAGACATCGTTCCTCCTTCTCGTCATTGTCTCACGGATAACATTAACGGAATACGGATTAAAGGGATGAGAGAGAGAGAGAGAGAGAGAGAAAGAGAGTCGGAAGTTCTACAATCGTGTTAAAGTCCTTCGCTCGCGCGACATCCGTTACACCCAAGACATTATTATTCCGCGCAGCATCCGCCTCTCTGCCATTGTCATCGTCGTTGATGCAGGAATAAAACGACTTTGACGCGCAAAGGAGAGAGAGATTACCATGTCGATATATAGCAAGAAGCGAAGAGCCTAGTCGAAATTTGCATCTCGCAAAACGCAGTTTAAATGCATTTATAAGCTAATAAAAAATATCTGTCAAGATAATTAAGAATTGTTTCTTCAGACATTATTGTAAAGATGAAACAAATTTCTGTCAATTTTAAATTTAGCAACGAAGATCATGAAAACGCTTGGAATCTGCGGAAATTTGTTGCCGTCGACCGTAACAGATCGGTGTTTATTTCGACATAAAGAGAATCGAAATTTTTGTTCATCAAAGGGATTATACATTTCTCGGAGACGACCAATTTCCGGGGATTACTTTTTAGGGTCTTCGCGTGGTCCCTCCGAACTCCGATTGAAACCCGAAACGTACATCGCGATTAGAGCCGAGTCTTAACGTGGCTTCTTTTTTTTCTGTTTGCAGACATACGGCTACAGCTGAACGAGCAGCTGAGATGCCTCGACGTAAGAATGGAGGCGCAAGTCGCCCTCGTGGCCGAGCTCCAGGACTTCTTCCGCAGAAGGGCGGAACTGGAGCTAGACTACAGCAAGTCCCTCGACAAGATGGCCAGAAGTATACAGCTGAGGCATAAGGAGCAGAAACAAAAGTATGTCACTGTGTCTGTTACTAGCTGTGTTACTGCTACTATTCTTTTAAAAGCCATGTGTGCCTTCTTTTATCTTCGACATTTGAAATCAAGGAAACATTCAGATCTTGATCAAAAAATACAGCGATAAATGAATCGTAAGAAAATACATAATAAGCACAACTAAAAAATATTTGCCTTAGGAATCGTTTATCGTAATCACGCGCAAAATAATTTCGCAAGATACGATTTTGCATCACTTACATTAGGCAATTATGCCCAAGTAACTTCATTATTTAATGCAGCTAACTGGAATTTTTAATCGTCAGCAAATTTGTAGTTTAGCAGGGGAATTAAAACGGATATATAATAATTTCAAATATTTGTATTTGCCTTTTTACGCAGGAGTGTAAAATAAAATAAAATTAACAACGCGGAGAGATTTGTTAGTCGGATAATTTTATAAAAAGCGACGGTGCAAGAGCGGAAATAATTCCGCTATAAGTTGCGGCGTTAAATGATTAACGAAGGTACATGCGTTAATTAATTCGCTGTAATTCATGCGTGTGCACCACGTGTTGCATGGCACGATTGAAATGATGGCGCGTGTACATGTATGTAATATAGCGCGGTACATTTACTTTATCATATTACATTACGTTGCGCAACATGAATTATCTCTCGATTACGTTACGTAAAATTTCTATCAAATACGCGATTATATTTGGGTATAGACCTTGATCATGCATGATTAAATTCCGATTGCATAATTAATTGGCGCAGTGATCGATCCAGATACTTAAATATTTATCCACGTTTCTCGCTAGAATCAGTGACGCGCTCATAAGTATTTTAGCATGTTTTCAAGAAATAATATTTTTACTTCTAAGGGGGTCAATATTGGATTTCTCATTAATGTCTGGAGAGAGAAAATCAATATTTAATATATATAAAGAAGTATCTACTGGAAAAAGGATAATATATTTGACAGTTTGTATTTGCGATATTAAAATTATATTAAACATTTGGTTTATATTACATATATATATTAAATATCTCAGCAGAATACTGAATATGCAGTACAATCTTTATTGTAATTCTTGATGAAAAAAAAATATATATCAATCTTTATTGTAATTCTTGATGAAAAAAATATATATGTTATATATGTGTGAGTTAAAAATGCTTATCTTATAAAAGCCAAATAAAAACGTATTTCAAACAATTGCATTCAAAAATTCTCTAATTTGATGTGGAATTTTGAACAAAAATACTTTTCAGGAAATTTTTTTACAAGATTTTAATAGATATTTTATCTTATGATATATCGATATCGCGAGACGCAATTAACGGGGTGTGAAATTAAATTGTTGTTAATAGTTTTATATGAATTCCGTATTGCGTGACAATTTGTATTTTCTCATATATGTCTTTGATATACGCGATTGACATTTCTCGCGCTCCACTTTCGCGACGGACGAACGGAAAAGCAAACGCAGCCGCATTTTTCCCGCGTCCTACACGCGCGTGCCGCCGCTGTTGCTGCATCTGCGACATGCCCTAGTTTCTTCTCGTCATTCAACCCTGAACGCGTAGTGCCCCTTTTGTGCACCGTATTCAGCATCATCCACAAAAGGGATGCTTCTCTCGGGATGTACGACGCACATACAACATACGTACACACACACACACACACACACACATGTAATCCAGCGCACCGCGATACCGTACTCTTTTCCATCTCCGCGCGTTTCCCTCATTTCGCTTCGTGAGATATCGCGGATCGATAATTTCTTCTTTGCGAAGCCGCATCCGGGGTCGGTATGTGGTCGTCCCGGCAGTACATTCGTTCATCCTTTTGTCGCGCGAAAAGTAATTACCGTAAACTAGGTTTCACACATCATCGATAACCGGATGATTTTAAAGATGCCCCATTTTTGGCTAAAATTATCACGTTTATAATTTACAATATTAAAATAATTTTAGAAAGAGATACTTTTTATTTATAGTATCGAAGAACTGTTACACTATACAACGCAGTTTATATCGTTATTACAATTTTAGCATTTCTATGTATAATTTCAAAATAACTTATATCCAATGTATAATATTAAATAATATTTAAGCAGTCTTAGATTTGTAACACTAGTCTGATTTTGGGCAATTTATACATTTAATAGTTAAAGTATCACGACATTTAATTTTAAATCCGGAATAAAATAGAGGAATGCGAAACGTTATCTTTACTCACTTTACCGTTACAACACATTTGCGTAATATATTACGCTACCGATAATATATTATGCTATATAGCGTGCATTCGGTATGCATGAACGTGCAAGTGGAACGAGATCGCTGTTACGTGTATATAAACCTAACGATGGGGCGGTGCGTTTGAGGACCGCAAGATGAGAAGCGCGACGCTTTATCGGCTCGTTAGCGGCGATTTAATTGCCGTGTAATTACGTTGATATATACGTATATATGTGTAGGTACATTATTCGCCGTCCCGGTACAATATCCGTCTTTATCGATCGCTTTTCCGCAGGCGGGAACAATGGCCCCTGTTCTCCAGCTACGCTTGCTGGCAGCAGCTCGTCAACGAGACCAAGTCCCTCAGCAGGGACCACGCCGCCCTGTCCGAGGTCTACAGCACTCACCTCGTCGGCCGTCTCAATCAGGTGATGGAGGACGTGCAGCGAATTTACAAGCGTGTGAGTGTCATACACGTGACGCGATACGATGGCGTCGCTCCGCAAGCAGTTAGTTGTACGTAGTTGCGCGATTGCATCGCAGCCGTGTCGTGAGAAGTTCGACTACTCCATTGTCTCGTCGAATTAATTGCCTCGAATGTCTCTATTCCTGTTGCAGACAGTGTCGGGGTCGATAACGAATCAGTTTCTCGATATTAGTATCGCAATGCGTTGCAGTCTTACATTTACCCTGTAAACATTATATCATATCTGTGATTTAGATTCTCGAAATATTTTTTTATCGCGCTCCTAATCCGCGTGACTTTCTAATTTCTCATTGTTAAGTTAATCAAATTTTTCAATTTTTTTATGTCCTTGTAATTTTAAGATTTCTACTTTATCTCTTGAAATTTTTGTATTATTTTTTTTATTCTTGCAATACTTCTGAAATTTAAAAGTAAGACACAGGGATATTGTATAATAATAATAATAATAATATTGTAGTTTGTCATTATTTATCTTTTATCATATTTTATTATTCTTTCCGACGATTTGAGTTAAGTCAATTAAGTTATGTTTAATTTGAATTTATATTCCATTTAATCTTTAATGAAAAGTAAATTTATTTATATCCTTAATAATTTTGCGTACACATACGTGTTTTCTTCTTTCTAGGGTTAAATTTTGGCGAGAAAAGAAATTAAAATTAGAATTAAACTTTATATTTTAAATGCGTCCGCGACATCTTTTC
This sequence comes from Formica exsecta, assembly GCF_003651465.1. Lineage (NCBI taxonomy): Eukaryota > Metazoa > Arthropoda > Insecta > Hymenoptera > Formicidae > Formica > Formica exsecta. Next base: position 1,495,114 of record NW_021850337.1, read on the forward strand.
AATCGCCCTTATGTCTTATCACTCGAAAGCGTTTTTTTCTGCTTGTTGCAGTGTCGCGAGATTGGCTACGAGACGCACGAGGAAATACTCCGAGTGCTTCACGAACTCCACACGACGATGAAGACCTACCAGGCTTACCAGGCCGAATCCAGGCAGGCGGAGACGAAGCTCCGCGTCGCCGAGCAACAACGCAACAAGCTCGAAGTGGCGAACGCGGACAGCCGCGACAAGCTCGCCCGCAGCAAGAAGTACAAGCTCATCGAGAAGGAAGTTAACAAGGTACATCGTAGAGTAGAATATATATCGAGAAGTGGTCGTTCGCGAATATTTCTACGCGAGAGAAGTATTCCTTTCGAAGTAGTTCGATGGTGCTTGACCCTCGCGAGAACTTGCGCAGTTTAAAGTTGCTCTTCCCTCCGGTTACATCAACTTGCCACTTTGTTTAAATTACATTGACAAATGTGTAAGGTTTGTTTCATAGTATAGTGGCAAAAAAGTTGAATTCAGGTTTTACACAGGATACTCTAAAATTATCACATTTTCTTTTATCTACGCTAGATGATATTTTGACATCTAATGTTTTTATATGTTAATATATATATTATATATTATATCTTATAACTCTTATGTATTATATTATAAAATATATAATGGTTTATATACATAATCTCAAAATTAAAATTCTCTATCGAGATAAATCTGAATAAATTTGGCATATTTCAAATTCAGTAAAATTAGATGAAAGCTGTTTTTAATGGAAAAAAAATACATGTGCAAGGGGCATTTGCTGCAAATAATATTATATATTATTATGTTTGCGATAACGAGAATGGAGATTCCTTCGATTGCACGCATTGCTTGAGATTTGTTCTTACGAAGCGACCCTGGCCGTGGATAAATTCGGCATATTGCGATCACGCGGGCGCCCTCAGATTTTGGCAACGACGTGTTATATTACGAGAGAGAGACACGGTCAGTCGAGAAATTATTCGTCAAATTGCATATCCGCAAGCGTGACTTTCCCTCTCGCTTCGTCATTCTGGCAAATATTAACACCTGACGCGGGCTGAAACGATCGTCGCTCCTGGCAAAGGATCAACGGTGATCTTACGTCAAAAGCGTACGATTTATTGCAATGATTAACGATGATTTTCTTTTTGCGACGATAAACGCGATGACGCGGATTCGATGTGCTTCTTTTTTGTCGTTACATGTCCACCAGCTGTTTGCAACGTCAAAGCGGCGCGCCGAGTAGGAAGTGCTTCAATATATTTTCGCTCTGTCGCATGATGACTTGTAAATAATGTCGGAAAATTCCTCGTATAATCTTCCGGAAAAAAATCAGAAATAAAATTTTTAATAGTATTGTAAATATTGTTGGAGATAAATTAAGATATTTCCTTCTTAATCGATGTAAATCAAGATTGAATTTATATTAATAAATATATCTGGTTTTTCGACAATTTGACATTTCAAAGAGAAACTTCCATATTTAAGAATACGTGTGTTTTAAGAATTTAAAACATTTTATAGAACAGAATTACATTTAATTTTTTTAAAAATTGAAATAATTTTATGTGAAAGATAATAGCTTTGAGAACATTATAAATTTACTAAGAAATAACTATGAAATTACTTATTTTATAAAAGCAGTATGATAAAATTAATTCGATAAATTAAGAATATGATTAAGAACTGATATTTGTGAAAAATGTGCAAATATCAAGGGATATTAGAGTTCCGTAATGTTCCTTTAAAGCGGTAAGGTACTTTGCACGGCTGGAAGCTTGCGTGTCTGGCCTTCGTCAATGCGATTGAAAGGAAATTGAAAGTACAGCTGGAACGAGTGGACTGCCGTCTGCTACGTCTTAATAATTTTCTTTCGCGAGCTCAACGGAAATGCGTTTATTACGTCTCGACGGCCGTGCCCTTAATTTTCTCTGTCACAATTTAACAATAAGAACATCATTAAAATCAACCGTCAGATCTGTCTTCGCGGAAGCCTCATCTGCGGTGTGTAAATCGCTAATTAAAATTAGATAATGAGGCTGCAAAATAAGCTTCCTTGTGTATAAAAATTAATTAATTTTATCCCCACGAGATTATCTATCTCTAGAATAATATTTTTAGAAAAAGCTTATAATACTGTATCGGTCTTGTGGAATACAACTAAATATCGTAATAATCGCACGCGCGTAAAAAACACAAATGCTAAAATATATCGATGTTTTCTTTCGGTTTAAGAATAGTTTTTAATTGTCACGACGTAGAGGAATAGTTTCTTAGATATGTACTCGGAGTATATTTCTTTTTTAATAACTTCGTGTCGCACGTTGCGTGATGCATGATTGCGCGAAGTTTGTATTATGCAACTGCGTTTTCCACGCCAATAAAGATTAAATTCGTGGCGCGATCGATGGTACTTTATATCCTCCGCCGCACGCTAACGGCATTATTGAGCGGAAATAACAGTCGCGCACGAAATATATCCCCGGTAAAGTACGAAGCGACGAAATGTGTCCAGCGACAGGTGGCGGAGACTCGAGAGAACCGAGAACTAGACGATATCCAGGCCAGTGGCAGGATGTCCGAATTAGGTGTCTGCGTCATCAGTCCAGCAATTGTTCTGCTTTTTGTCCATCGCCGTCTATCTCCGACGCTCTCATTTACCGTACGGTTCACAGAATCGAGCGGAGAACTGCATCCAAGAACCACGACTCTAGAGCGAATCTATCATCGTTCATTCGGAAACTCGTTCCTGCGATTCGCGTGCGACAAGAATTGTGATCGAACAACGATCGTAGAATTAAAATAATATATAGTAAAAAAAGAATGACATAACTGTTAAAAACTTAGCTTTTAAAAAAAAAAAAAAAAGTAAAAAAAGGCACCAAGTGCACGCGCCAGGTGTAAAAAACTCTTATGTAATATAATGTTATTTTATCCAAACTCGAACAACGATCGTAGAATTAAAATAATATATAGTAAAAAAAAGAATGACATAACTGTTAAAAACTTAGCTTTTAAAAAAAAAAAAAAAGTAAAAAAGGCACCAAGTGCACGCGCCAGGTGTAAAAAACTCTTATGTAATATAATGTTATTTTATCCAAACCAAAAAAATCAAATGTTGTACAAAATAGTTGCTTTAATTTTCTGCAAAAATAATAATATTGAAAATATCATTGGGGCGTGCACTTGGCACCTTTTTTTACTTTTTTTATACATATATTCGTGCTAAGATTATATGCTTTGCTCTCTTTCTTTTGTCCATATGGCTCAAAGGTCCCCGAGGACTCGAAGCATTTCTCCAGCCTATGTCGGGAGGGTATCATCCATCCTATGGAGTGAATCGGGAGAAATGCTAGAAAATCCGTATGAAGCGCGTGTCTCTCTCTCTCTTTCTTTATCTCTCTCTTTTCTTTTTTCCACTTCATCCCAATCCGAGCAGACGCCGACCGAGGATTTAGGGTCGACCTGCTAGCGGGGGTTTTTTTGCCGGGCACATGCAACCCGATGGAAAAATAAATAGCGCTCCCCTTGGCCAGCGCAGCTATAAGCGCGATAAGACAGATGGTTGAAACGGCCTGGAAGCAAAAGGGACATCGAGAGAAAAGTATAAGAGCCAAGCGGCTTGAAAAAAAAAAAAAAGAGAGAGAGAGATCGACGACACGTGCAACCGACTCGTCGTCGTCGCATTCGATGTCATCGCTGGCGTTAAAAGAACGCAAACTCTCCTTTGTATATGAAATGATATGAGGATCGCAGAATTTTTTTTACATGATAGATATATATGTCGCAATACATACGATATCTTATTTGTGAAAAAATTAAGTTATTACTTTTCTTCATTAATATCAAAAATTATATTGTAGTTACAAAAGCTAATGTGTCATTATACATTTTAATAATTAAAATATTGTTGAAAATATAAAATACGCGATAACGACAAAGAGATATCCGGCGAAACGAGAATTCGAATAAGTCTAGATTCCGGTTTTCGAGGCGCATCATCGTCGTCTGATCTGGAATTTCCTTTTTCAGAGGAAGAGCAAGTATCAGGAAGCGAAGCTGAAGGCGCTCAAGGCGAGAAACGAGTACATCTTGTGCCTGGAGGCGTCGAATACGACGATACACAAGTACTTCGTCGACGACCTATCCGACCTCATCGACGTAAGTTACATACGCACGTGCACTCCATTGACCCCTCGCGACCACGCTTTCTCCGGTCTCCGCAATCGTTGCACTTGTTTATAGCACTATAACATTTGTTACTACGCGAATCGTCCGAATTAAATAGAATCTAGTGCTTACCGCGTTATATTAAAAATGTAATTTATATATTTTTTAATATAATTTTACTTGGAAAGTAGATAGAGAAAGTATTGATAAAACTTGTTGTTTTTAGACTGTTTAAATAACAAAGTAAGATGATAAAATCGACTGAAAGATCATGAATGAAAAGCTATCCATTTATTTCATTTATTAGCACATTGAATGCCGAATGTAAATTTTGCGTCTCGTCGCGATGAAAGATAGGATGCTAACTGATTGAGCCTTCTTTGCAATTTCCGCTACTAAAATTTTCAGTTTATCAATTAATCTGTTCCCGGTAGTCGCCGGAGCCCGAATTACAGAAGATGCTCGAGTCGAGTTTGAATTACTATAAACTTTATTAAACTTTCAAGTTCTCAAGCTCCACACATCGTGTTTCATAAAATTAATTTACAGTAAATTATAATATAATTAAATTTATAATATTGAGGGTGACATCGCTGCGAACCGAGTCAGAAGAGGTATGGAAGACTCTGGAGACTGCGGAGGCGAGTCTGCTCGAGATGCTGACTGCCAAGGATTATGATTGTTCGAGATACTTTGGCGAGAACGCCGTGCCCACGTCCAGACCGCCGGAGACGTTGCAGATCAAGCTACGAGCTGACAGACAGGAGACTGAAGAATTCTACCTCACAGTAAGTAGCACATAAGATTGTCTCCTACCTTCTCTCCTTCACGGCGAGCAGACATGCGGCCGTGCGGTAGAATATTGATCGTCGCATTAGCATTCGAAAGATAGAGGAAGTACGCGTATAAGGGACAAGAGTAGAAAACGGTCGCGGAGGACGATACCTCGAATCTATTATTTTCCTGAGATAAAACAATTCTCGCATGAATATTTCGAAAAGTATAAATTCAGAAATAAAACGGCATATTACCGATTATTGTCTAATTATTTCCTTTTATCTATATTTAGATTAGATTGCAGAAATAGAATTAAAATTTTTTAATTGTGTTCCATATAAAACAACGATTGACATAATAAGTAATAAAGTTTGCCAATCATAAGAATTCTTGAGTCTTCAGCATTAAAAACATGCAAATAAAAATCCGCGGTATGTTATTTATCATCGGATATTGACATTTGACTTGATATTGATTTTGACTGTCACATGATATTCGTAGAAATTCAGGGAGTATCTTCTCGGCACATCGAGAATAGCCAGGCTAGATGCAAAACAGGAGTACATCCGGCAGAGTTTGTTGGACGGCTCGAACGCCAGTCCGAATCCGTCGATCTCCGCGACGAAACAGAAGCAGGCGCGCCGCAAGCGAATCGGCCGTCTACAAATGAATGGCCAGCCAAAGCTGTTTGGCGGTTCGCTCGAGGAGTATTTGGAAAGCACGAATCAGGAGATTCCACTAATCATGAAGAGTTGCATTCGCGTGATCAACCTGTACGGCTTGCACCATCAGGGTATCTTCCGTGTGTCGGGCTCACAGGTGGAGATCAACAATTTCCGCGAGTGGTTCGAGCGCGGCGAGGATCCACTGGCAGATGTGACCGACGCTTCGGACATTAATAGCGTCGCCGGGGTGTTGAAACTCTACCTAAGGGAGTTACGTGAACCGC